>NC_134501.1:7627024-7758757 GCF_040206685.1 Ascaphus truei
TCAATCAGAGGCTGAGTCGGATTGAGCCATCTGTGCTGAAGCAGGGATATCCTGAAAACCTGACCTGTTGGGGGTGGGGGGGGGGGGTGGGCTTGAGGACTGGAGTTGAGCCCCCCTGGGTTAAATGAAATCAATGCATTCCATTGTTGCCGTCTCAGACATAAGAAAGTACTCCAATTGCTAATTTTGCTGCCATCCAGCCACAGATGTTACCGTATCCGATATACAAAAGACATCTCTGTTCTTTTGTTGCTGGAAAGCAGATCCCCGTCACACAATAAGCGCATCACACTTCCTTACTCTCCAGCGCTTCACATAACGTCCTCATTACAGGGCACTGAATAACTTCAAGGGTAATCAGGGCTGAGACGGGTAAGAAATAGGAAAACGCAAGTCAGAAATATTGACAGAAAGCATGTGTCAGTCTACACATCTATCCGACGTAACCTGATATCAGTGACTTCAATACTACTGGGGACAGAAGCAGAACATTCTGTTTAAAGGGGTAATCCAAGCCCATTATTTTTCATTTTTTTTTAATATAGTTTGAAACAGGGGTCTCCAGAGCCGAACCCCATAATTTCAGAACCAGGGACCGATTGCTTCCCAAGATACAGACCTAAAAAGGGGGTGCTGTTATCTACTGCAAGTTCTAAGCTCCACATCACGTGGGCCAACAGAAGCCGAACATCACACCTTCCTATTGCCTTCGAAAAGCGGCCATTATGTGACCCCCAGCTAGTGATCCGGAGCGGCTACCGGCACCCCCTACAGGGGCAAGTATCCCACGGAAGCAGGGGGTCCCCAGAGCTGAAATTAATGGGATTCAGCTCCGGAGACCCCCGACTTCAATCCGAAAAGAAAAGGAAGCTTGGACTGGCGCTTTAATATATAGAGCAATTAAATGATGCTGTGGGGACACGTGGGCCTCCTGGCGGGTGCTGCCAATGACAGACAGAAAGATAGAGGCGAGACTACCACCGAAATTAGAATGATCGAGGTGTGCAGCTTAAAGGTACAGTCCAAGCGGCATTTTTTATTTTAATTTTTTGGTAACAGTTTTGAAGTAGGGGTCTCCGGAGCTGAACCGCGTTGATTTCAGCTCTGAGGACCCCCTGCATCCGGAGATACTTAACTTCATAGGTGCAGCCGGAATCGCTCGCAAATTTATATGTCCTAGTCACGCGGGCCAATAGGAAGCCGTGACGTCATCATTTGTGACGTCATCATTTGCGGCTTCCTATTGGCCTGTGTGACCCGAGACATTTAAGCTACCATTACGAGAACCCCCCACACAGCCCAGCAGAGCGCTACTCTTATAGAGGTACAAGACTCGGGGAGCATGGGGTCCCGGAGCTGTAATCAACGCAGTCCAGCTTAGGAAACACCCTGCTTCAAATCTATTACAAAAAAATGCCGCTTGGACAGAACCTTAAAGAAGAGAATAAGAGAAAGATCAAGCGTAAACTTAAAAGGATTGTTGAAAACTGACGTTTTAGCCATGTGTCTTGCATTGTCTCGAGATAACCAAAATGCTGGTGTCCGACCAAATTTCCCCTGGATATAAATGTAAGCGGTAATTTCAGCCTTGTACTGTACAATAAGGGGTTACACTAGATATGTTCTCAAAATGCACCAGAAATTACATGACTGGTTTTGCATTTTCAAAAACTCTCCCAGATAAAATAATGGGGATTATGCCCCAAACAACCAATTATCCAAATGTACCAATTTATACACATTATGTGATGTGTAGATTGGAGAAACTGGTTTATACCTGTCAGATTTAGGGGCCAATGCTGAAAGGGGCGAGAAGCCCTATCTCGCCAGTTTTTGCCAAATATGCCTACAGCAATTCAGTAAATGGCGAAAAACTGGCGAGATGAGGAAAATCCGGCGGTTTTTTTTGGCGTGAAAAAAATCTCGCCGCGCGGGTGGTGAGATGCAATATCTCGCCAATTTAAAACCCCGCAGTATTCTAGTAGCCCCGATCAGCATCTCGGCGCTGATCGCGGCAATAAAATGGAGAGATTTTCTCAAAATTGCTCCGCCAACAAGAAAGTGGTGCTGAGCGGCGAAAAGGGACATAGAAAAAAAATCTGTCCCTTTTCCTGGCTCGGATTGATGCAGGGGGGCTCTTACACACTGCACCCATCCCTGCTAACCACAATATAAATATATATATATTATATATATATATATATATATATATATATATATATATATATATATATATATATATACATATACATATACACACACACATATATACACACATACATATATATATATATATATATATATATATATATATATATATATATATATATATATATATATATATATATATGAAAACGCAAGTCAGAAAGATTAATACACCAGTAACCCCTTCAGTTTCAGAAAGATTAATACACCAGTAACCCCTTCAGTTTCATATATTTATGGCATGCACAGCAATGACACTATAGGGCTCGCCATCTCTCTGCCGAATTCCTCTCCAGATATGCGCACTTTCCTGCATACTGCGAGGGGAATCCGCCAAAAAGATGGAGAGTTTAAAGTATGGCGAATGGCCATTCTCGCAGTTTTCTGCATTGGCCCCTTATTCTCTACAAGTTCAAACGATTGCAAATGAAGGTAAATGTAACAGAAACAGCGCTGATCTGGGTTACCACGTTGTATCGTGTACATTTTTGGTATGCCCTGCAATCGTTAAGTATATATCCTCATACAAACAATAGCCGATGGATAACGTGTGCAAGAAACATCAAATCATCGGCCTCATCACTTTTTTCACTCCATATTTATCGGTCTAAAAGCAGCTTGGACTGTATTCCTGGAAAGTAACATTTATGGCTGTTATACTAGTGCCCCACCCTGGATTTCAGAAGTTATTCCTCTGAGATCAGCTATTCAAACTGTCTATAAACATTGCATATGTCAGGGTGGTACTAGCACAGCTTTCACATAAAACTTTTTTTTTTTTACATCTGGAAGTGCGGATCAGAAGGAGCTTTGAAAGTATGATTATTACATATTGAGAATGGAATAACCAATAAAACTGTCTCTAGTATTCCAGCTTCAGGCATTAAGGGGTGTTTAAAAGACAATCATAAGTTAGGGTCACCTAGTGGACAGGTGTCTAAAACAGTAGAACAGCTGATATTTCAGATGTCAGTCGAACGCAGGAGATCAAGCAATGAACAGGCATGGAAACAAAACAGTCACAGCCAACTGTCATCTATGTGCAGAATTGCCGAGGTTCAACTGAAGGGCATTATTACATTTTACCACTGAGTAGACACGAATCCCAGTTTTACACTGTGATTAGGTTCATGTACAGGGTATACTCCGATTCCTGACATTATCTTATTGTTACCTAATGTTCTCAAGTACACTACACGTGGGAAAGTTTAACTTTGCGTGAGCACTCTTCACCGGGGCAGGATCTGATCAAATCAGGGATATTGTCGGGTGATGTCATTAGCTGCAGGGAACACAACAGGCTACAAAATGCATTGGCAAATTGCTGAAAGTGAGGCCTAGCCAATAATGTGTTGCAGACAATAACTGCAAGAACTGAAGTAGAAACAAATTGGGAATCCCTAGGGAGAGAGGTTTAAAAACAGTCCTGGCTTATAGAACTATTTGTTTCCTTCAATAGAACAGTCTTTGCGGACAGTCTTATTAATCATCTGCAGAGTTCAACTAATAACTGGCGGCAGTGATCACTAATGTAGCACCTGCGTACTGCTCCAAAACAAATGGATGTGTGGAGGGCACAAGGGAACAGGCTGCTGTTGTGAAGTATGTTGGCCAATTTGGCCTACAATAGTCATAAGATATTCCTAACAGATGCATTCCTCCTCACACTGTGTGCTTGAATCGATCTACAATGCTATATAAGCTTAGCCACGTCACAGACACCCGCTGCTATTGTTTGGTGTTACAGTCAACATCTGAGAAGGAACGCAATAAATCACACTCTTCTGTTGGGGTCAGCCTTCTCTACTAGTATCTGGTTTTACATCTTCGATGATTACCTTTCCTGTCAAAGGGGTGAAAAAAACCCAGATTAAATGAAAACGGCTCCTGTTCAAGATAATTAAAACGAGACTGATGACCTGTTATGAAACGGGATATCGGAAAGCGGAGTAATACGAGAACGTTTGAGTGGAAGCGACAATAAGTTATTCATCAGAGATGGGGAGTTGTAGTAAAAATCGCTCCAAAAAGAAAAAGAAAGAAGAAACACAAAGCCTGTATATTAATCAGGTGCCTGTGGATGTCTATTGATGCCTCACCGCTGGCAGTGTGTACAATGTACAGCTTTTTAATGACTACTGGCAGATACAAGAGATATCTTAAAAAAAAAAAAAAAAGTTGGACATCTTTTTAGGAAGGAAAGGTGACCGCTAGCTATTACACTCTTGATAATTTTGTGCCTTTAGTGCATTTGGCTGGTGTTATTTACTCACCATGCTTTATGTTTTAGAATAATTGATACACTTCATTGAATATTAGATTCAAGCATACACAGACTATAGGAGCCATGTTTGTCTAAAAGCTACATTGCTTTATGGGCAGTTTCCTTGACCTGATCAGACAGGGAAATCCCTGTGGTGTATTGTGAGCTACTTTTCTGCTACAGCTCTACTTGAATTATCATGAGCGTAATAGGTAGCGGTCCCTTAGGGACAAGTCGTGGATTTGTATACCTGATCCCTCCTTCCAGACTATTTTTAAATACTTAATAAAAGGGAAAGGGAAACACAAAATGAATGTGCCCCCTAAAAGAATTCACTAAACTGCACACCAACAAAGTGTAAAAGTTAACTTTTAATAAATTTACTTAAAACATATATTATCAAAGAGTTGTGTACTGTGAGTTTAAATCTTGAGTGTAAATCTATTAAAAGTTAACTTTTACACTTTGTTGGTGTGCAGTTTAGTGAATTAATTCTTTTAGGGGGCACATTCTTTTTCTGATTCACTTTTCAGTTCAGTTTGCACCCACAATTTGATTACCTTATTCACGTATTTAATTACTTCATTCAATTAGTATGGTCCTGTGATCACTCCCTAACTCTTTTGTGTTGTTACTTAATAAAAGGGTTTTAATTTCTATCAACCCAACACCCTTTCCCACAATGAGTGCGTTCCGTAGGGCACTTTCTTTCCTTTATTGCTTTCGTGTGTTAGCCCCACATTGCACCACTGTGTAGTATTCTTCTTACTCGAATGCTTGAGGCAGATGCGGACATATTTCCACCCTTCTCCCCACCTGTATATCTCATATAAAATGATTAGGTCAGTGACTCTTTCCACCAGTTAACGCTACTATGAAGACTACCAAGTGCATGGTCAGCATTTCGTAACGATTGTGTTGTTATTTATAATAATAATAAAAAGATAAAAATCAAAGGCTGACATGGGCTAAGTAACAGCTCGTACTGGTCACATGCTTGGTAGAAGATGCTAAAGACAAACTGTACTATCCACTGCTTCCCTGCTTGAATGAACCTCCAAGTCAGGGGTAGCCAACTCCAGTCCTCAAGAGCCACGACAGGTCAGGGATAGCCTTAAAACCTGACCTGTTGATGACCTTTGAGGACTGGAGTTGGCCACATTTGCTCCAAGGCATTGCACAGTTGCGTAGCAAACTCTTTTACTGTAGCAGCAAACTAGAAGGCATTTCTGAGACAGAGAATATTCCAAAGCAAACAAAGCAGAAATCTGAAGATCCCTTTGGCTTTGCATTGAAAGATGAACTGTGTGCCAATTTTATAGAGAAGCATTCTGCAAAGGCATTTTGATAAGATCCTTATCTTTGTAAGCACCTCATATTAGGGTATGAGACAGCTCTAAATCAGGTTATTTCCAAAGCCAAGACTTTAAATGTAATGTCAGGTGTTTAATAGGGTCGTCGTATTGTAGACCAGTTGGTAAACCCACTGATGTCTGTGGTAAAAAAAAGTTGTGATACAGCTTGACACTGCAGGTGTACGTATAACGTTTGCATTAAATATGTTGCATTTCAGAATGTATCTTTTCCAAAGGGAAAACAGCCATCCACCCAGCAAGGACATGCCTCTATCAGGACTTAAACTTTGCAAGAAAGCTTCCCGTCCTGTCCTATTTGCTTTGCGATATATTGGAAACTGGCATCTTTTCCAAGTTGATTGGCGCAGTGTAAGCCTGAGGGATACATCTTTTCAACCATCATTACTCTTTACTGAAATACAGTCTTTCACACCCCTGACCGGCAGACAAAGCTCCAATACAAACTTCTTCCTTTCCCTCATTGCTTCACTGCTAATTTTTTTTACTGTTAATCCAATATCAGTGGCCAGTTCTCCTTTTATTTCCTACAGGCGAACATAGCCTCAATTATTGGGGTGGGACAAGAATAATTGCTCAAGAATAATTGCTCAAAGTCACCATAAATTTCACATAGATTTTTTAATAGATGATTGTTACAAGCATCCAAAAACAAACCTTTCCCAAGAAATATTAATGGATTGGCTGTTTCTTCTGCATTTAAATACTGTATGAAACCAGCACATAAAAGGCCAATAACATCTGTTCCTGCAGGAACGTAATGCCAAGTAACCATGCACACAGTAATAGCCTATACTAAATATTTTCACTGCATTAATAACTTCCTATACGTTAAGATAAATATGATGATTTAATATACTGAGCATCCTTTGATTTCTATAGCAGGATTTAGCCCACCTCCCCAGCAGTGCAAGATCTTTGTAACACTTTCCTGTTTGCGATATTTGTTGCCGATATCCCCAGCCGTTTGAGCTGCAAACTGTAACAATAGATAATGTTACCATAGTAACAGAAGAATACATTGTTGCTGCTGAGTTACACTGACTGATGGGTTGACAAACAAAGGCAGCCATTTAGTGAACCCTGGGAAGCAAGATCTTTGCTGAACGAATCGATCGGCAGATTAGGCAATTCGTTTTCAATAAAAGGTTATAAAAGGCTGCATATTCCAAAACCAAAAAAAAAAAAACCATATATTTTTATTTTTAAGTGTCGCAGGGACTGCCCCTTTAATGTAATTAACCGTGTGCTTTTTCATATAGAAAAGCCCTCTGCAAGGGCACTTTGAAAAGATCCTTATTTTGTAAGCACATCATACATTACAGTCTGACAAGGAACCTTACTTTTTCAAACTAATGAGGTATGCCTGACATTTAATAGGGTCATCTTATTGAAGCACAATTAACCCATTGATGTTTACTCTGAGAAGTGGCTTAGAATTTGAAATCATTTGTCCACGGTCTAAAAAAGATTAATGAAAAGTACAATCTACGACCTGTTAGCAAACGGTAACCAGTACTGGAAGTCTTGACAACAGTCAAGCAATTTTAAAACTATACATTTATTAAGGAATTAGTAACAAGGCTTTTAGCCCTTGCTTTCTCTTTCTGAAAAAACAATCACATCCCCCCGCCCTTTCTAACCTTCCGTCAATCTAAAACATGTTTTCTTTGAAAACTAGAAACATTGTCAGAGTGACTGTTTTCGCTATGAGAACATCACAGTTCTTGACATTGCACTCAACGAATAACAAACAGAGGAAAGGTCTGGGTACTGGGTATCAAGAGACATATAAGCGACATGGGACTGTTCTTGAAACTGAAATTCCCATGCTTTATCGAAACAATCTGAATGGAAAAAGGAGACTTCAAAGTCTCATCAAAATGGAAAAAGGCTCAGAGCGCTTGAACTTGTACCACAAAGTTATGCACAACTAAGACTGTCTTGGCATTTGGTCATTGACAGGCACCAACACAGCAATTGCAAGCTTGCAAATGAAAATACATACACCCCACACCAGAGAAGGAGATATACCCTTGTGGCCCCAGATGGTGTCGGACCCTTGAAATACCATGACGTTCTTCATGAGAAATC
Source organism: Ascaphus truei (assembly GCF_040206685.1). NCBI lineage: Eukaryota > Metazoa > Chordata > Amphibia > Anura > Ascaphidae > Ascaphus > Ascaphus truei. Next base: position 7,634,960 of record NC_134501.1, read on the forward strand.
AGTTCAAATAAACAGAATGGGTGCTTGAAAGTCTTTGTGTATTCTAGACATTAAAACCATATTGTCTTTTATTTATTTATAAAAATGTTTTATCAGGGAGTAAGACATTGAGAGTTGCCTCTTGTTTTCAAGTATGTCGTCGGCACAGAGTAATGATAACTATACTTGGTTACATTAAATGAACAGAGGTTATACATTCAATTTACAGACATTTCATGGACAGTTAGAGACACGATGGAATATGTGACATTTAAAGATATGATTAAAATTGTGTTAGGAGAGGTATGATAGGCCTGCAATGTGTTAGAAGAGGTAGGATAGGCCTGCAATGTGTTAGAAGAGGTAGGATAGGCCTGCAATGTGTTAGAAGAGGTAGGATAGGCCTGCAATGTGTTAGAAGAGGTAGGATAGGCCTGCAGTGTGTTAGGAGAGGTAGGATGGGCCTGCAATGTGTTAGAAGAGGTAGGATAGGCCTGCAATGTGTTAGAAGAGGTAGCATAGGCCCGCAGTGTGTTAGAAGAGGTAGGATAGGCCTGCAGTGTGTTAGCAGAGGTAGGATAGGCCTGCAGTGTGTTAGCAGAGGTAGGATAGGCCCGCAGTGTGTTAGAAGAGGTAGGATAGGCCTGCAGTGTGTTAGCAGAGGTAGGATAGGCCTGCAGTGTGTTAGCAGAGGTAGGATAGGCCTGCAATGTGTTAGAAGAGGTAGGAGAGGCCTGCAATGTGTTAGAAGAGGTAGGATGGGCCTGCAATGTGTTAGAAGAGGTAGGATAGGCCTGCAATGTGTTAGCAGAGATAGGATAGGCCTGCAATGTGTTAGAGGTAGGATGGGCCTGCAATGTCTTAAAAAAAAGGTAGGATAGGCCTGCAATATCTTAAAAAAAGGTAGGATAGGCCTGCAATGTGTTAGCAGAGGTAGGATAGGCCAGCAATGTGTTAGGAGAGGTAGGATAGGCCTGCAGTGTGTTGTATTAGAAGAGGCCCTGCCTAAAGAAGCTTACAATCCTTAAAGACATACATACGGCAAGGTAAGTTGAAACATTGGGTACAGGGGGTGAGAAGGCTGGTGCGTTTCAGATTGCAACAGAGCAGCTCTAACATTATCAAACATCATCAAAGGGCAGCAAACGGCTCCCACACCTTTTGGCTGCCCTTCGGCTATGCCAAAGGCTGTCTGCCTTTGGGGCGACGCAGATGTAGACTGAAGGGGTTCAGAATGAATGCAGCTGTGGTTTCAGAGTCCTTTGTCATTAACATTCCAGTGGGGGAGGTTGACAAAACACATAGCAGTAAGCAAACACTAATTAAATATGAATGCTATGGCAGTAGAACTATTAGCAACTTAAATACCACTATTATTTGGTTGCACACTCTGATCTACAGCGAATACATTTACAGTACTATGTTTCAACAGTGAAACTACCAACTGTGGTGTCATCTAATAGTGAACTATTAAACCTAACCATGGGGTGTGGAGCTATAGCGCAATTACTACATAGCATTATGTTTCAAAAGCGAAACAAATAACTGTGGTCACGCTCTTCAGGGCGTTGAATGGGTTTTATATCCAATCCTGCCACATACTACATGGTCTAAGTCCGCACCTATCTATTAGCAAACTACACACCGTGCATGAGCAGGTCTCTAAGTATACAGTTACTGTACATGTCAACATCTTGTATACATAAGCCTGTCACTACCGGTATTTATTGGATACCTGGAGGCTATTCTTTTACCTTCATATCCCACTGTGTACCTCCTGCATAGCCGGTCCAGGGCAATTTAGCGCTTTCTGGCAATTTTAACCCTGTCCACCAAGGGTTAATGCAGTCTATCCATTATAGATAGCTGGAAGTTTGTGGCACATACCCATCCTCTTATTATTATCAGCGTCGTTCTGTGCTTACGGCCAAAACCGTTTGTATGTTTTAGTTTGTCCCTTCTATTATTTTACTATATTACCCAATAAAGGTTACATTTTAAATATGTCATATTGCAGTTTGAGTGAGCGCTGGTTCTTTAGGGGCACTTTTCTTGCTTCCCAAGTTTGTGTCCCGACGCAGATGTAGACGGAAGGGGTTCAGAATGAATGCAGCTGTAGTTTCAGAGTCCGTGGTCATTAACATTCCAGTGGTGGAGGTTGACAAAACACATAGCAGTAAGCAAACACAGATGTTAACCCTTAGCACGTTGGTTCTGTGCAGAGGGGAGCAGCTCTTGGGGAACCCTTGCAGGTCCGCCTTTGGTTAGCTGTTTGACTTGGAGGTGGCTTTGTTCTAGTTGCTGAAAATCCTACATGTGCAGCCAGGGCCAAGTAACAAAAAAAGAGACTTGGAAAGGTATCAGCTTATATGCATAGTACCGTACTCAACAAACGGACAATGGTGGCAAATTAATGTGTGAACTGCGCCATGGGACGGGCAAACAAAGTATCCTCACTCTAAAGAACGTGTTACCAATAACTTGCAGCGCGTTTTTTAATTCTTCCGCTACTGGAGGAGGCTGTAATACCAGACAGTAAAGGCCTTCTCCCCATTCTGGGTCACACTATTGATGTTTGACGGACATCAGGGACAAGTCATGTCTTCTAGTTGTTATAAAATGCTTACTGGCAATAATTCAGAGTCTCTGTTCTGTTAGTAGAAGACAGTTTATAAGGTTTCCAATGTGTAGTCCATGTCAACATAGCACTTTTAAGGAAATGATCTTATTTTTCAAAATTATGATATTCCACTAATCCTGACCTACAGCCCCCTCTCGCACGTTTTCTATAAACACAAACTGAAGTCAGTGAGCAGCTGACATGGCTACAAACAAGAATGCAGTTTTGATATGAATTTCTATTCAGAAAAATAAGGAACATTGCCAAAGTTTGAGTTTCTCAGAAGTAGCGTATGGCAATGCAATGGCATGATTAGCTATGCAACCAGCCATTGGCATCTCTCAGCAAGACATTTTTTCCTCCCAATTCCAGTAACCACCATGCAAATTCCCACTCCAAGCCAGTAGACAAACTTTCAGACATTTACAGATAAAACCAGCAGTGTATTTTAATTGCAAACTCAAGGAGTTGGTGCACAACACAGATACCATGTTTATACTGCACTTTTCTGCTTCAAACAACACGTTTTGTTTTGTTTTTCAAATAAAAACAATCCATACTCCATCACACCCCTGACATTTTAAATGATGGCTTGGATCCTTGGTATATAAAAAAGAAGCACTTATAGTAGATCACCAATCTGCAACCATGATCCATACGCCATCTTGACATGGGAAAGAGACAGTAACACTAGAAAAACTATCCGGAGCAGAATGAAGCCCAATATTTCTGGGGTTTCATCCGAATGCACATTTTGTTATATTTTTGTTTTCTATTGAATATGATGTTTTATAGCATACAAGAAGCAAAAGCTGATAATAAAACAATATCACAGCCCATATGATTACAGCAAAATTAATCATTAAATGGTGAAAACCCCCAAATAAATGTTAACTTCAATACAATAAATGATAAATTATAAAAACGTAACCATCAATTTGGTATTCATGTGTCGTTAACCAACAGTTTTGGTAATTATAGTTTCCCTGTTAGCAGGTTGTATTTTAAAAAGAAAAACAATACAGACCGGCGCCTTAGAGTCCAAATGGGAGATATAAAAGTTCAATGGATGATTAGAAATATCCAATGGATGTTATTCTGGTCCAGTGGACAGCAGGTTCCTCAACAGCAGGATAATTATGACATGCAGGGGAGACAAGAGAATAGGATCATAGTGTAATACTGTGAGATTATTACAAAAAACACATAGACATAGACAGACATACACAAATAACACTGAACAGTAGGCTGACTAATAATAAGGAGGAATATTTAATGAACATATAAAAATGCAGGTAACTGGTGACGAGCAGGTCTAGGATCCGGTGTTTTAAAACCGGAATCCTACTTACAGCAGGTCCCTAGAACACGAGCAGGTAGGATGGTGTAGGTGTCCGACGGGTAGTGCTGGTGGACACGCGCCACGTGTAGGTGCCTGTGGGAGCTTCCCTCAGCCACTGCCGATGATGGCGATGCTTCCCTTCACCCCACGTGACTCTCCTTCGCTGGCGTCCGGAAGTGCGTCACAGCGGGCGGGACTACACACCGGGTACTTCTGCCGATAATAACACTTGTATACTGCGGCTCCAGGGGCTGCTGAAAAGGTCTGCTCCTCTGCCAGTAATACTGCTGTATGATTCTCAATGGCCCAACGCGTTTCGTGCGCAGCCCTGAAGAAGTGCGCATGCGCACGAAACGCGTTGGGCCATTGAGAATCATACAGCAGTATTACTGGCAGAGGAGCAGACCTTTTCAGCAGCCCTTGGAGCCGCAGTATACAAGTGTTATTATCGGCAGAAGTACCCGGTGTGTAGTCCCGCCCGCTGTGACGCACTTCCGGACGCCAGCGAAGGAGAGTCACGTGGGGTGAAGGGAAGCATCGCCATCATCGGCAGTGGCTGAGGGAAGCTCCCACAGGCACCTACACGTGGCGCGTGTCCACCAGCACTGCCCGTCGGACACCTACACCATCCTACCTGCTCGTGTTCTAGGGACCTGCTGTAAGTAGGATTCCGGTTTTAAAACACCGGATCCTAGACCTGCTCGTCACCAGTTACCTGCATTTTTATATGTTCATTAAATATTTCTCCTTATTATTAGTCAGCCTACTGTTCAGTGTTATTTGTGTATGTCTGTCTATGTCTATGTGTTTTTTGTAATAATCTCACAGTATGACACTATGATCCTATTCTCTTGTCTCCCCTGCATGTCATAATTATCCTGCTGTTGAGGAACCTGCTGTCCACTGGACCAGAATAACATCCATTGGATATTTCTAATCATCCATTGAACTTTAATATCTCCCATTTGGACTCTAAGGCGCCGGTCTGTATTGTTTTTCTTTTTGTTTACCACTAACTGTGTTCGGGTTAGTTATTCCTGGCAGCCTTGCCTATTGTAATCTTTATCACGTTTTTGTCAATATTTGAATTGTATCTGTACACATTTTTTAGCGCTAATCACACCATTCTTTTTTTCTAGGTTGTATTTTAAAGCAATATCATCTCTCTATTACACATAGTTCTGCTATTTTACCCAAAACAGTTTCGGATTTAGGCATATCATGGATCCTATACTGTAGGTGTATTTTTCCATTGTCGGAATAGCTGATATTGTTTATGAAACGACTCTGTGGAGGTATACAGGATCATTTCCAAAAAGCAACCGCACAGTAAGGCTGCGTCCATAGAAGGACAAGCAGCGCTGAGCCGTGGGAACGCTCCGCGCTGAGCCCCGGCATCCTCAATGAGGATGTCTTTAGAGGGGGCTCACGTGAGCGTCCGCAGGCGTGCTGAGGAGTTGGATTTTTCAGCCGACAGCCAAGCTGTTTTTCAGCGTGCTGTCGGCTGAAAACATCCAATCAGCGCGAAGCAGCGTCAACGTCACGGCGCCGTGATGTCGGCGCCGTGACGTTGACGTCAGTGCGTCACGGGCTATTGGCCCAGCGACGTCACTGCCCCGCCTCCCCCCACCACCCTCCGCCTCCCTATCGCGTCAGCGCTGTTCAGCACTGCTCCCCCCTCTATGGACGCAGCCTTACAGCTACAATACGGGCTCCCTACCTTGGTTCCATTGGATCTTTTTTCTGCATTCATTCGCCTAATAACATATACCGTGAATTCATAGGTCGCTTGATTCCAGTAACCAAATGTATAAGGCCTAAACCTCCCCCTCACTGGACAACCCTATTCCCGCAATTTCTCCAACATAAATCAGACGCATTCGGATATATTCTCTTAAGACTTACAGGTGGGAGATCCCATCTCATCAAGACTTTGTAGGAATTCTCACTATATTGTGTTTCCCTAGAACCCCGTTTGATATTCAACCAATTATTTGACCACTGTGGGTCATTCAGCTTTTTATATACATCGGATTCCTATTTGACAGTAAACTGTGTTCAGAAAAAACCTGCCACCTTTTTATTTTCCATCATATCTTGCAGGAAAATCACTAAATAAATGTTCATGAAAATGTGAGCAATTATAGGTCTGTCCTGGTACATTATTACATTTAAGAATTATTTGGTAATCTAATAAATATTCTTTGGAATTGGTGACAGCGCGATGACCTCATCAAGCGCATAGTTACAAAATAGCGTTTAGCGAAGATGATAAGCACATTATAAAGTGCTGGAGACACAACAAGAATTATTATGGTCCAAAACGCTTACATGAAATGTTTCCTGATAAAGGGATGGTTGCAGGGAGGACTGAAAAAACTAATTCATAAAAGCCATGTATCCTTCAGGAGTAGCAGCAGCTGGATCAGCGTGTTATCGGTTATGCAATCAGACAGTGGCGTTCTCGTCTTCAGGCGCGCGTTTCAGAAGGATATCTTAAACACGCACATTGAACTCAAACTTTGTAGTAATCATAGCGTTTCAGATAAGATCATAACAGTTTAACACAGTAACAAACTACGAAGGGAAAACTCCTATTTCTTGTTTAATGAACATGATCCTTCTGCAGTGTCTGATACTTGTTGCTATAATACAGTGACATCAATGTAGTTATCAGTTGCTTCCTATCTAGTGTTAATCTACATAACAGACCAGATCTACAATTGTGCCCATTTTCATGGGGATTGAGTGAGAAATATATACAATGTGACGCAAAACAAAAGGGGTCCCTTTTATCCTGAACACACTGTATATGTGGGCGTAATGGGTGTCATTTGCTCTAGTGTAACTTTGTAGACTACAGAAATATTGTGGCCGCTGTGTGCTGGGCCTAAAAATAGAACATTAAAAAAAAAAAAAAAACATCAAGTATATTCTGTGGGAACTTTGTATTTAAGAAGTTCATACCATTCCTAAATTGCACAAACTCCAATAATTCATTCTGTGCAACATTCTTATACTCTTCATAGTACTCAAATGGAGGAAATATGTCTAACTGTAAATAATTTCCAACCCCTTTTTAACCCATCATTTTTCAAACTCGAAATGCATTTTGTTCTTGGTGGAAAAAATGTTTATTGACAAACATTGGGGTCAATTGAGAGAGGTATTTACTCATCTTATATTTACTCGTTTATAGAATTCCAAATACAGGGAGTCAGACCCAGGAGCGGCCAACTCCCGTCCTCAAGGGCCAACCAACAGGTCAGGTTTTCAGGATATCTTTGCTTCAGCACAGGTGGCTCAATCAGTGGCTCAGTCATAATGGCAGATCCACTGATTGAGCCACCTGTGCTGAAGCAGGCATATCCTGAAAACCTGACCTGTTGGTGGTCCTTGAGGACTGGAGTTGACCCCCCCCCCCCCCCCCGAGTTAGACCAATAATAAGGGTTCTAATATAGCGCCGTCGGCCTCTCCCCTGTTTTCCATTTCAATCTGATTCTCATGTGGGTGGGCCTTTTAGTCAAGCTGAGAAGCTTGATAGTATGCCTTAATATTTGTGACACCCATTGTGCCATCTTCCTTAGGTTTTTATAAAGTGTCAGAGTGAACCAATGGCAGCGTCTTGCCCCTTATAAAAAATGAATTAAAAAGGGTGAAACCATTTTATAAACGATGGTGGCACCGATACACGTGTAGGGTTTTAAACCGGTATAACAACCCGGATAATATGTTCAATACAATAGTGTTGATCCTCCCAACAAGACCTCAGATTTTGCATAATGCACTTTAAGGTTTGGGTTTGCCGAGCGTCCTCAATACTTTAATTTGGCATAGATATCAGTGGTTTCAAAATGATAAAGCATCGCCTGCATCGCAAAAGGGTTCCATTACCAGAGCACAAATTAACGGTGACAGCCATACCTAGTTCTGTTAGAAATCGCGAAAGATTGAGCATAATCTCTTAATTTTAGCAGTGGAATCATATAGAGCCATTATGGACGTCTGAATTTATCAATACTAGTTTCATATCATTCCAATTGATTCTATTAAATCAGATAATCCGGTAAGAGGAAAAAAAAACGGTGCACAGCCGTTCAAAAAAGTATCGATGTTTCTTTCATTTAGGTACGGCATGTTGCTGTATATAGGGAAATATTGTCTCTGCTGATCCCATATTATTTGTCACTGGACTCCGGATATAGTAAAATCCAACATAGGATTCTTTCACAGATTCCAGAGAAATCACAGAGAAAACACCCCATGTAAATTGCTTGAATTCTATTTTTTCTGTGGGTAATGTACTTTAAATGTAATGACTAATGTATACACCTCCACAATCAACGTGTTTTGTGTGCCCAGCTCTATGTTGAGATACCAGAAAGGTCCTCACAATGCCTCGGTGGAAACACTGGCTCAAAATAATTGCCCTGACTTCAGTAAAAGTGCCTTAAAGCACTCGGCTATTTGTATTCCCTTTAAATTAAATAAGACGGCTCATACCAACATACCTTCGGAGTTTAATGTGATGAGGGTGACATTGTTCCCCATGTTTGGGTTTGACGATTGGCCACTGTTGGAAAGGGTGTCACTAGCCTCGGAGCCGCTGTCGTTGTCTTCATTGTGACTGTCCTCTGAGCCGGGAACTTTCACCACAATAGTGTTATGCCTTCGCCCGGAGACCGCACTGAAATAAAGTGTGTTCCATTTACCTTTCAATCCAACAATACTTGCTCTTCATCCAACGTTGACCATAACTCAGAGCTTGTTTTACTTTCTTCTATTATTTTGTTTCGGTTTCTGATTATAGCTCCAATCCTGTATTCGTTTTTTTTTTCCAATTGTTTTTTTAAAGAAACAATTGAGCGTTCAACTAGTTTCTTACTTCAGTTTCGTTTTGGAATGAGTTTTCAGTTCATTGAACAAGATCTAATTTATTTCAATGTCTTTGACAAAGTGTTTCATGTATTAAACAAAGATTGGCGGCTTGGAAGAAACATGTATATGGTTTGGAAAGAAAAGGTATCTGACTGGGCAATGTAAAGCGGAATTATTTAGAATGAAGTGCTCAGGAAGGGACCTAGATGATAAATAGCAGAAAGTGAGAACTAGAACATTATGTGGCGATTAAAGCACACCTTGTCACGGCTTTTGAAAGTACTGTCCTTTATTACCTGTTGAGAATGTTTTCCAGCGATTCGGTTGCCCTGTTCATTGGTTCTTCTTGACCCTCCATTTTGGCTATCACCGAGTTCGGTCTGTCATTATTCAGTATGACGGTAGTCTGAGGAACAACACTAAGTGCAAGAAGAGAAATGAAAGCTTTAATAAGATTTATATGCCCACCAACATCTGAGATTTGTATGCCCAACCACTGCATCACAGTATGAGACTTGTATGCCCGCTTAGTACATCACAGTATGAGACTTGTATGCCCGCTTAGTACATCACAGTATGAGACTTGTATGCCCGCTTAGTACATCACAGTATGAGACTTGTATGCCCGCTTAGTACATCATAGTATGAGACTTGTATGCCCGCTTAGTACATCACAGTATGAGACTTGTATGCCCGCTTAGTACATCATAGTATGAGACTTGTATGCCCGCTTAGTACATCACAGTATGAGACTTGTATGCCCGCTTAGTACATCACAGTATGAGACTTGTATGCCCGCTTAGTACATCACAGTATGAGACTTGTATGATGCCCGCTTAATACATCACAGTATGAGACTTGTATGCCCGCTTAGTACATCACAGTATGAGACTTGTATGATGCCCGCTTAATACATCACAGTATAAGACTTTTATGATGCCCGCTTAGTACATCACAGTATGAGACTTGTATGCCCGCTTAGTACATCACAGTATGAGACTTGTATGATGCCCGCTTAGTACATCACAGTATGAGACTTGTATGCCCGCTTAGTACATCACAGTATGAGACTTGTATGCCCGCTTAGTACATCACAGTATGAGACTTGTATGCCCGCTTAGTACATCACAGTATGAGACTTGTATGCCCGCTTAGTACATCACAGTATGAGACTTGTATGCCCGCTTAGTACATCACAGTATGAGACTTGTATGATGCCCGCTTAATACATCACAGTATAAGACTTTTATGATGCCCGCTTAGTACATCACAGTATGAGACTTGTAAGCCCGCTTAGTACATCATAGTATGAGACTTGTATGCCCGCCCACATAATAGTATGATACTTGTATGCCCCCCACTACATCATAGTATGAGACTTGTATGACCACTTAGTACATCATAGCATGATACTTGTATGCCCACTCACTACATCATAGTATCATACTTGTATGCTCACCACTATACCAAAGTCTCAGACTTCTATTTGCACAATTTAATGATTTCCATCAGAAATCAGGCATTGTTTTAACTACGTTTTAATAGAATCTACAGTACTGCATTAAATGACACAACATCTTACGCGATCAAGATGTTCGCCAAGTTGTGTTAATTCCAGGATTTTTACAATCATTATTATTACTTTTCAGCAGAGTTTAGTAAATATAGGAATCCCTATATTTCTGTGCTTCCACAACTGCCCCAAAACAAACATCTTAACAGTGAACTGGTTGGGTTTCAGTTTCCTAACTCTCACCACAGAGTATTATGGTGTATTTTGTTCCACATAAAAACACTGGCACGCCATGTGGAAAAAGCACCAAGTCAAGCCATAGAGGTAAGCTGAAGATCAGTTTTTATTGACAACAGATCCATTACTCATTTGACAAGTTTATAGCTGCTCTTTATTTAAACTGAAACCCTCTTGAAAACATAATGTAGGTAGGTGAAGCATTGACAAGTAATTGCCTGATGCTTACAATTCGGACACTCAATCAATCCTCTTTTAATAGGACATGTCTGTTATGCTCTGTCTGTGCAAAGCAGAAGACCATTTTATTTTATTTTTAAGTTCAAGAGAGACAGAAGCTTAGTTGGTAATGTACACAGGATTCTCCAAAAATGCACACCTCATTCGTGCATCTTCCTACAACAACCCTAAAATCTACTAATCGTTAATCATAACTGCAATCTTTAACATTCCAAGAGCTGTCATTCCTTTCAAAGGATTCACAGCTGCAGTGAAATTACTTGTACGTAACTGTCTGTCACCCCTGGCAATATAGCAGAGAATCTAGCTGAAGCCAACGAAAATCCTAAAATTGCGTTTATGTTTATAAATATGCAATTAAACCCTTTTGCAAGTTTTTCTCCACTTTACAGTCATTTAAAACATTTATATACTCTAACTTAAATATAAGACATTAGCAGGAGCAGCCCTGGTCAACCCCCTCGTGGTTGAAGGCATCCCCAATGATCTTTAAGGTACTGCGGACCTCCAGTTTTTCTTTTACCATGTTGCTTCTACAAATCTTCTGATTTCACCTTCCCATTTTACTTTTCGATTTTGTCTGGATTGTGTTGCAGTTGCACTTTCCCTGGAAGGACGCGTGGTACATCATTGGTAGTTTCTGCTCTTCCTCTGCTGCATTCTGCCATGTGTTATTTGTGTTGTATGTCTTTATTTATATAGCGCCACTATAGCAGTGTTCTTGCACAATTTCTTGGTGAAGTCCCCAACTCTTCATGATCAGTATACAGGCTTATATTGTTGATCCATCATCCTGTTTGAGTGTAATGATGAGCTTCTTCCCAAAGCATAAGTCGCTGCTTTGTCTTCTTTAAAAACGTTTGCTTCCCGAGATACTTACTTCGAAAGGTGGCGCCGGTAGCACCTCCGGCTGGGCTAGTTAGAGTTATCGAAATGGCGGCTTAAATGACCCATTTCTCACGCGCCAATAGAAAGCCATGAGGTCATCCCTTGTGTCTTCCTATTGGCCCGCGTGACCGGGAGCTTTAAAACAGCAGAGAGATACGGGCGCCACCATACGGAGGTAAGTATCTCGGGAAGCAGGGGGTCCCCGGAGCTGAAGTCAACGCAGTGTCATGATTTAGTTAACAAAAATAAAGCCGAAGTGTTTATGGGGACGCAGATACTGCACACACTGCCGCCCGCTGTCTGAAAGAACCGCCTGCCGCTCAAACATCTGGGAGACCACAACCGCGAAGCACGGAGACACGAGACGCCGGCTGAGCTGAACCGCAGAAGGGAGAAAGCACTCCGGGTTCCAGCTGTCGGTGTAGATCATTGGATCAAACTACCCTAATTGTTTTAGCACCATGCGAGTGTATCTCAACATTTTTTCTATGTTTATAAAGTGTCATATCAGCCTATGCTATGTCCCGTCCTTTATTCTATGAATGTTCCATCCGTATGCGTTTCCTGATCATCCTGTTCTGAGGCCAACGCGGAGAAACCCCTTAAAAGATATCTTTACGCACACTTAAAGTGTTTGGAATCTGTGAGTACCATTCTCATGGGGACTGGGGAGATTTAACCTCATAATATCTGGAACATATTTCTTTTTCATGGTTGCGCTCCCCATCGACTTGGAGATCAATTCTAGAACTAAATAAAACATTTAAACATGTACTGTAGTGCAAGGGGGTTTTGCTGCTTTAAGTCTCTTTTTTTTTTTTTTAGGTTGCATGAATTTCATCTAAAGAGTTAAATGCGTCAATACGAGAAAGTTAATTAAAAAAACACTGCTCCGTGCACACACCTACTTTTTTATTCTGTCATTCAGCTGGGGGAAAAAAATAAAAGTATGTCTACTGTGAGTGTGTAAGTGTGTGTATATGTGCATACGCACACGCACTAAAAGAAGACTTACTTTTTTTTCCCCCCCAATTACAGAATAAAAACAGACACCTGGTCTTCACAAACTTAATTTTGCTCTGTAATTAAATTGAAGCTTGCCTGCCACCTAAAATGTTTGCACAAGACATTTCATACAAACACATAGGGCAATAACATTAAAATAGGATATTAAGGCGCTGCTATGAAATGAAAAACGGTCATTTCCCTTAATAAAAAAAAAACAGGACTCTTCGTAATTATGCACGCTATAGCCAGGGACCGGAGTGTACCAGCCGCCCTCTCCTGATGATCACACTTCGGAAAGATTTATAAAGTTGCAAAAAAGTGTCCAGTACATGAAGGAAAAAGTAGTGGCACAGTTTATTAAAGCACAGAGCTAAACGTTCAGCTTACATATGCAGGTCATTTTTCCACTGGTACAAAGGGCATCTATGCCCAGTCTGTGTGTGCAGGAGGGTGATGCTCAGTGTTGAAACTGCAAACAGAGAGGCTTTGATCCGGCTAACAAGTACACAGAGGTGATTAACCGCAGTTAGACTAACTTTACCAACCAATAAGGAAGCTGTTTAAACAAAATCTGTTGTGGTTTATTCTACTTTAAGGGAAGCTGTTTTAATGCTGGCATGGTCACAGTGGACATTCATAAATGACACATTTTATATCCAGGGCTTTGCTGGCAAAGTAAAATCATTTTTTTGTGCCCAACCCAGGAATGTCTTGGACCTGACCCTATGTGAACCCACTCATTTTTTCCGTCTTCCATCCAATGCACGATATGACTTACCCAGTTTAGAATGGAAATTTTTTCTTTCTACTTGGAAAAGGTGATTTCCCCGTTTCACCAGGTACAAGTAACTTTTTGATGGAATAGCCATCGCATGTTGATTACGCTTTTTCTGAGGACGCAATGCAACGTGCGGAGGGCCCCTCGGCCAAACACATGCATAGGAAAGTATACGGTGGGAATAACTTCTAGTGGTCATTTTCCACCATATGAAAGCACATTTAACCTATAACGGTGCAGATGTGCCTGCAATGGGCTTGATGCAGAGTAGTTTTTGTTACAGTAGCATGTGTGAACGCAGCTGGACTCTTTAAAGCTACAGATATGCCTAATTACACTGCTATATTTTTTTTTTAAAGCTGGACTTACGGTAATACTGTACCAGCTTTCTGTAGGATTGATTGGCTAGGTGATGGAGAAAACTTAAATAACGAGGTATGCCTGGACAATGACGCTACGGGCAGGACCGGCTGTGTGTGCACGGACATTTGCGCCTAGCTGTAAGAAGATACCTTCACATGATTCAGATGAGGGGTTGATATTTTTGCATTTGCACACTTAGAATTCATTTCAAATCTGGAATTCACTAGCTAACTGGTTTATGTTATTATTAGCTTGCATAGAGCCTGCGGTTACCAACTCTTTTGCCGTTATGGAATAACAAGGTTAATGCATGAAGCGTTCTATTTTTCACATTGTAAAGAGTGGTCTTTCGAAGCCCTAATTATCACAAATGGCTACATCCCCGATTCTCAAACCCTTCATTCCCATTGTGATTTGTGAAATACCAACATCCTCACTCCTTTTCCAAAATGCTTCAGTGTAACAATGCTTTTTCTTAACTTGCCCTTTCACATTCCATAGATATCTTTGTGATGGAGTTTAATTATTCACAGCACATGAGTTGACAATCACCGGCTGTTCTAAGCAGCAGACTTGACATTCTTGCTCTTCTGTTCTCATGTTTTGTGACACACACACACACATACAGAAAAAAAGAGGCCACACAGGGTTAACTTTATCGATCGCCTGTGTGCTCCAATGTAGAGTTTTGGATACAATTTGCAGAATGCACAGGTGTACTGCGCAGGACTTATAGTGGCCAATAACATACCTCACATTCGACTCTACTATCAATTGTATGAGTGAGATAGACCACATCCTCAGTACAAGTTTAACTTATAACTGGATAGTCGAAAGAACTATTGAGACAAGAATAACCGATCAGGCCCACCCAGTACACACGCCCCAAAATACAAAAAAGGCTTGTTTACCCCGCGTGGTAGACCTATAATGTATGCCAGAGGGTCTCTTTGTCAGTCAATCTCTCACTTGTAGATGATTACCTCCAGCCCTGCATAACATCATTACGGAGCCTTACCTTAAGGACACCAACTACTTCCTACATCTCTACTCAACACATTCCTAAAGGATCATTCCTTGTGACTATGGATGTGTCCACACTCAAGGTGCATGTTGATATAGATCAAGGGTGGCCAACTCCAGTCCGCAAGGGCCACTAACAGGCCAGGTTTTAAGGATATCCCTGCTTCAGCACGGGTGGCTCAATCAGAATGACAGCCACCTGTGCTGAAGCAGGGATATCACCAACACCTGGCCTGTTGGAGGCCCTAGAGGACTGGAGTTGGCCACTCTTGATGTATATCAACGCGCACCGGGTTAGTAACAAGTGTTATGAAGGGTTCCTTCCTGCCTACAAACTGAATTGCAATATATACGCAAATAGCCAAGGGACTGCTTTAACTCCAACATTGGATGCACCTGAAACGCATGTCATGGCAAATATATAACGGTATAACTTCGCTGTGCATGTCGGGCCTTCATGGCAGTCAGGTGGTTACATTTGAAACTCCAGTGATGAAAGGCATGGGCCGCCATGATGAAGTAAAACCTTGGAACTATGCAGATTAAAACACACACCAGACAAATTAAACACATATTTTCTGAGTTATACAGCACATTATAAATATGTGACTGGCTCCAAAAGGCAGAGATGTGTAAAAGGCGTATATAAACAAAGACAGCTTACCAAGCTTATCCACGGAGCATGAGATAGCGTGAAAAACACATACATCATGCTAACACCACATTGAGTCTCTGGCAAGGCACTAGCTTTGATCAGTTCATTAAATGGAGCCACCAATGAATCTATATACTCTTAATTCGGTATTTTACACTGCAATATTTCAACTTTGTTCTTAAGTGGCCAAGAAAATGCTACTTACAAGAGAGGTTCTATACAGAAAACGCGCATTTTTTAGAATTTATCCGTAAACACAGTAAGGTCCAGGAATTTTCCAAACCGTAACACTAGGCCATTCCCCAAACTCTGGAAGAGCAATCTAAAACCATAAAAACGAGCTCATTGTTCATAAATGTTATACTTCAGCCCTGCATTAATTACATTTCCTTGAGAATAAAAGTGCAATTTGCCATGTCCCCAAGACAAAACTAAAATCTCTCAGAACGGTACTTGAGCTTGTTTTTTTATTAACAATGATTTTCAAATACTCCGGAGATAAATAACCACCCGATTCCTATTTTAACAACCTTAATATCTTACTCATTATTTAGGAACCAGCGATTGGCTTAGTACGTGGAATTCAGCCCAGGTCAAATCTCGGTCAGTTCCAAAACCGTTTGACAGATGGATTGCACTGCACCTCTTCAAGAACTCTTTCATTCTGCTTTTCTCATGCAGGTGAGATTATGGCGCTTGTTTCATTTCTATAGCTGACCACTGTGAAACTCAACACTAAATGCACATATTAAACACAGAGTGTTTTCTCTGGACTGGTGATATCCTGACACCAAATTACTGCATTTTTGGCTCTTCGACATCTTGGTGCAACAATACTGGAATGTGAAACTCCGGGGAGAAAAAAAAAACGGCCAAGGAAACTTCATCTGCACCACGAACATGTGCTCTTTAATCTCGCGCAAGTGTTAACCCGCTGACTGGTGCTGGGGTTTTATGATGTGTAGTTCGCGTCCCACCACGCGGTGATTTCATTGCGTGTCCTGCAGTCCGCAGGAAGTCAATTTGTTTAAAATAGCTCTGGTTACCTTGCTTGTTAAACATCCCACGGGCCTTACTAATATAACAATACATACACAAAATGTTCATTTTATAGCCTTCAAATATGTAACGATATATTAAATAGGCAAACGTAGATGCTTAAAAATGCGTGAAAGTCTCTGAACTCGTGTCTCTTGGACCGCAGCTTCGTTCTATAAGGAGCTATGTTTCTGGACAAAGCTGCAACTATCTCACTATTTAAATCTAGAATGCCAGGTATCAGATTATTGTATGACCTAGTTTCACCCATTACCCAATGAAATCTACATACTTTGGAGAATATAAACTGCTAAACATAGACATTTGGGTTGGATTCAACAAATTGAAAATGTATCCAAACCATTTCTTCTGCATATGTCGAATTTGTTTCCAATTTCAAATGAATTGGCATTTTTGAAAGAAAACTACAAAAATGTGTTCGAGTAAACCAGAATTTGACTAAATTGATACTGTATGTATGTCTTTATTTGTACAGTATAGCGGTTTGCACCAGTAATACACATGGCAAAGTAATAGGAGACATTATGGGAATAGGCGTTACACATGTAAAAAGGTGTCCCTGCCCCGAAGAGCTCACAATCTAAGTGGTAAGTAGGAAGAACTTACAGAGACAGGAGGAGGGTGTTCTGGCAAGTACGCACGAGATGTACAGTACTAGCCAAGGCTAGTACAGTGTTTTCAACAGGGGCTCCTACGACCTCTTGGGTTCCCCGGCATCACTAAAGGGCACCCTGCGTTTTTCAGGTCAATTGAAAAGTTTTGGAGAGTTCTCTCTCTTCCTCCGGACAAGCAATACTGATTTACAGAGATTCTAGAAGTTTAACAAAGATGTTAAAATCTCTGTAAATCAGTATTGCTTGTCTTGAGGAAGAGAGAGAACTCTCTAAGCGTGTCTTATAATATCAATTGTTAGTTCACATAAAAAAAAAAAAAGGTATCACCTAATACGGAAGTACTCATTTACTCTGCACTATCGCAACTAGACTAACACGGCTGTTGTGATTTAATTCATCTTACTTAAACAATCTGTGGTTCCATATTCAGGATTGCAAGTGACATAGGTCTTGGAATTAGATTAGTAAAAGTCGAATACAAAGGTGCATGCAAAAGCTGCCATTCATTTCATATTTCTAGGAACGTACCCCTTGGAATGATGATCTACCTAGGATCTGTGAAAAGACAGGGGCTTCACTGAGTTTGCAGTTCATCAAGGGTTTTCAACCGGTGTTCAGTGGAACTTTGGGTTCCATGAGAGGTTACAAGGGCTTTCCAGAGACACATGGTAATACTGGACATTTTATTTCTCAAAACCCAACAGTTTAGGCCCGCCGACAGGGGGTGGCAGCTGGGACTCCTGCCTCAGGCTTGTCATTAAAGGGGCACGGGCCACCTACCAGCACACCCTGCAAAGGAGGCCTCCTGGGAGGTGCTGCAGAGGGGGGCCTGCTGGAAGGTGTCCTTTGAGATGCCTGTTAAGGCAGCATGCTATAAGCCAGGGGAGTATAAACTTTTGCAGCCGCGCCAGGATGCGGCGTCAAATGACGCGTGTGATGTCACATCATTTGACGCCGCATTGCCATGGACACGAGTGACTCCGGCAGAGTCAAGTTAAGTAATAGCATTGCAGATGCCTCGCACGATCCCCCAGCATTTCATTTTAATGCCTCGTGGAAGAGCACGGGGCCCCTGCAATGGCCCGCGCACCCCAGAAAAATCTCCTGTCCCCCACTTTGCGCACCGCTGCAGTAAGCAAGTGTGCCTGCCTGCCCCAGGGCACACTTCAGCAGGCATCTCTGCAGGCCCCCTCCACATGGCTCTAAGAGGCCCCCTCAATCCTACAGAGCAGCAAGTAGGCAGTGGGTACACTCGGCTTCTCTAGCTCCCAGTTACCCACTCTCTCTCTCATTCCCCCCTTCTTTCTCACTCTTCCCCATCTCGCTGTTCTGCTTCCCTGCCCCCCCCCCCACTCTGCCCCAAATCCCAGAACTACCCGCCCCTAGGCCCTTATCTCCTTCCCTCGCAGACCCATAACTCGTTCTCCCCCTCCCCCTCAGGGACCAACAGAGAGATATAGATATATATCTCTTAAGGTAAATAAAATATCTCATATTAATAATGTAATAAAGGCCTATATTAAAGGCAACTGTATTTATACATATATATTTAATATATATATTTTTTTTTTTTAAGTGACCGTAAGAAAAAATGGGCACTCCTTCTCAGAAAGAAACAAAGTTAAAACATTTACAATTTAAGACCAATACCTGTAATGGAGTTTAGAAGATGCTAGTTGATGTAGCATCGACAGAAATAGCTGGCTATTGAAGCTCACTGGCTGTGTAGAGCCCAGATTCCCTAAACGCTGCAAAGCTTTACATTGTCCTAAAGGTGCATTCCACATAGCTGGCCGGTTTAATTTCTTAGTTTTCAAGCATTCAGAGGCACCCAAGTGTTTTCATTCTCCTTATACCACCCTGTCCATATCGGAGAACCAACAAAGATGAGGGGAGGGAGGGCGCTGGCTGTACAAGCGCTCGCTGATCACACAGTGACATCACAGTGACATCGTACAGAAGGGAGCAGCCCGAGGAAATCAAACCCCTCCCAAGTCTAATGTAAAAACACATAGGTGTCATGTTTCGGTGAAAAAGTATAAAAATTACCCAAATAAGACCCCTTAAATCATACATGGTTTTTTTTTAAGAAATCAGTTTTGTAGTATTAAAAAAAAAATGCAGACAGTGTTTTCTAAGACTCCTAATGCCATTTTCATTTTTTTAATATACTGATCATCGTTTAGTTGCTACAGCAACCACTTAGAAAGTCATATTCACTTCCTCTTTTGAAACAGGCTCTGCCCTTTTTGAGCTCTGCCTTTGGCAACAAAGTATCACAAACAGATCTGTTGCGGTGTTCCAACAGCAGACTGTCTATTACTGTGAAAACTGTAGCAATAATGTGTTATTTAGCAATATAATGTTACATATCAGCTGCAGCATTTCCACTGACTGCAGCATAGAGTCAGAAGGCGGACATTTTGTTAGGCACACTATCAGGATATTTACAGATTTATAACAGGGGCACCCCACAATTGCCAGCTTAGGAAAGAATGTAGAATGATACATTGTCACACGCTTTACGTATACACGTAAGAAAAACAAAAAGGGGGGAGGAATGTAGTAGTATTGCTGCTTTAAACGTGGCCACTGAAATTAATTCACTTTGGTCCTAGGAGGGATTGTCCCTTTAACCCCCAATCAAATGAATAGGTTTTAGCCTCCTTTTGTGCATCTGGGAAGCACCAACAGTACTAAAATAAAGTACAATGTCCCTTCATAAAACAGACATCAGAAGATGGAGAGGGGAAACCAGATGCAGTATTATCTTTAGTGAAGCAAATAGCATTTCTTGACCCTAAATATGGTAAGGGTGTGTACAGTATGTATACATTTCCCTATCTGCCAAAACTGAATGAATTCAATGCACAAAGAGTTGTATTCATTCCACCCCCACTACAACTTCAGCCATTATCGCTACATAAACATATGATATAATAACAGCAAACATCAAGCCTGCAAATCCTTCAAATAGGTTTAATGTGTCATAACATCACAATGGAGTTAATTAGGGCCCATCCTTAGCGGTCAGCAAATGTTTGATTGTTTCTTGCAATTTGGTGTCACCCTCTTCCCCAGCTTACAGTTTAAAGGTGTAGTCCACCCAGTTTTATCCCAAAGGATGGGAATCCGGGGGACCCCGAAGCTGAAGCCTGGTAATATCCGCACTGGGGACCCCTATGTTTCACAAGATACATACAGGCAGTCCTCGGTTATCCGACGCAATGCGTTACTCAAAATGGCGTCGGATAGCGAAGCGTCGTAAAGCGAAACCCGTTTTCCCATAGGAACACTGTTTAAATGAAACGTTCCGTTCCTGAAGGCATTTTTAATGCTAAAATACACAACATATTTTACTCAAACAATAAGATCATGCTGCACACACATACATACATTATGATGTAAAGATTCTATTTATTGAATCCAGAACTGTATAATAAAACTGTTAGACATGTTTAAAGGCATAAATACCCCACTAAACCCTCACACAGACTGATCTGGACGATTTCCCTGACTGCAGCTTTCTGATTGACATAATGTTGCAACTTTGCAAAGCGTCGGATAAGCCATTTCGGCGTCGTAAAACCGGCCATAGGGATGCATTGGACAGCGTCGGATAAGCCACTCGTCGTAAAGCGAAGCGTCGTAAAACGAGGACTGCCTGTACTGTGAAATGTGACGGTGGAATTTCCATGCACTTAAATCCCCCACGTGGGCCAATAGGAAGTTAAAAGTTCAATGATTACCTTAAAAAGGTGACTGAACCGGTGTAAAGAGGTCAAGTACATTGCAATAAAAAGAGTAATGTATTAAAAACTTTCCTTGATTTTAGACTATTCTAGTACCCAATTTCGCAAACGATCCAGCTAATGCTGTTTAACTTGAAAATTGCCCTATAAAAATCACAGCCGTATAAAGTCTGGCCTTCCGTGGCCTTTAGTGGAACAAAAGCCCATCGTGCAAAAACACGTTCCCCCCAAATAGCAACAATTGCCTCTTATAACAAACCAAAAGGAAAGGGACGCATCAAGGGAAATGCCTGGGACAGAAGAAAAAACACACAGCTTTGGTCCACAGATGAGGAGTTTTTGCTATTAACATGAAATGACCTAAAATGCCCTTTAACATCTGACTCTTTAATGGTAACAATAAAATATCCCCAAGGTCCTGGAATCTCAGAAACATCAGGAAAAAAAAGTGTGCACGTGTGAAAAAAACAAGTTTATACAATTCTTTACCAAGTCTCCGAAAATTAAACATGCCGCAAACACATAACAAACCCACTTATACCTTTCAAACGCTCCATCTGCGCATACCACTGGTGTCCTAAAACCATTATTGGGAAAGCCTCATGACTCACACTGATTCTTCCCAAGTCCATGGGACTCATTCACAAATATAAAAACACATTGTGTTGGGCAGGTCTTGGCAACTACTGTGGCCACGCTGCCGCTACGCGTACTTGGAGCGCTCACTTTAATGATAACAAATCAGCATGGCCACACTCAAAAAAAGGGACAAAAACCCTCCACTGTATAGCGGTCTTTTGGGGAACTTATTAACAGCATTTTGAAGGTAGAATGCTTCTGTCATTTGCACCCAAGATTGTGTGTTACTGCCAGTGCAATCATGTACATTAGTGCAGTTTGTGATTCCATATACAGTACTGTACTTTAATCTCAGCATATACATCTGGAATGTGTCTCACGTTCTGCTCAGTCTACATTGCCGTTACAAAGATGCAATATGTCATTATCTCCCGGCCTCAAAACGCAAGATTTCCTCCCAATCCTTCCCCGCCCACTGATCAAGATCATTTTAAAAGCTTGGAATCTGTAACCTGGCAAGCAGGGGCGAGGAAAGCAAAATAAATCAGAATTTAACATTTACTGGAGAAAACAATGCACAAAAAGAGGTCAGGACCTTTAGAAGGTGGTGGTCAGAGCAAATGCAACTGTTGGCTCAGATCTTGGCTTTTTCGTAATCCAAGACGCATCAGCGAACCACTCAAGTATTACAATCTGTTTCCCACACAATTGTGAACCTCTGGGATTATAGAACAAGTTATATATATGCTATGGATGTTACAAATGCTTGCAAAATGTTGACATATTATAAATTTATTTAAGTGTTTAAATGCATCTATAATTACATTACAATAAACATGTGGGTCTCCTACTCCTAAGTGTTTCCGATCTGAGCCTTTGGAGAACTGGTTGAAGAGCCCTGACCTCACCAATGACCACAGCAGTGGTTTTCGACTTTTATTTGGATAAGGAACCCCAACCCTCTCCAATACCGCATCTGTGATCAGATGCATTGCACATTCTTCAGTAATTGATACCATTTTCAAATGACCAGAAAGTTGCAGGGAACCTTCAGGGATGCCCAGGGGAACCCAAGAACCCTTGTTGAAAAACACTGGATTACAGGTTACAGGCCTTGAGCGGTACATTGCAACAGCCCAATCACATCATACATTCCGATGCTTGCAGAGAAATCCCACTCATCAGGAGTTATTTCTTTTTACCGCCACAAATACAAATCGTTTTTCAGACTTGTGAACACTGAGTGTGGTTTACCCCCTGCACTGAGTGGCGTCCGTGAATACAGTGCAAAGATATTTCAACTAAAAGGGATGAAAGGGGATTTTACTTTCTAACGTGCTACCATTTGCTTTGATTTGTAATGCATACCGTATGTATACTTTATTTTTAAAGCGGTAATCCAAGCGGGCGATTTTTGTTGTTGCTATTTTAATTTTTTTAATTTAAGATTGAAGCAGGGGGGTCTGGGGACCACCGGCTTTCAGAGATACCGACTTCCGAAGGGGGTGCTGGCAGCCGCTCCACTAGCTGGGTTCACATAATGGCGACGTTTCAAAGCACACGTGCTCTGCGGATCAATAGGCAGCTGTGACATCATCCGGTTTGGCTTCCTATTGGCCTGCGTGATGCGGGAGCTTTAAACCGCGCTGAGATACCGGCACTCCGTTTGGAGGTCTGTATCTCAGGAAGGAGGGGTCCTTAGAGCTGAAATTAGCGGGGTTCAGCTCCAAGAACCCCTGCTTCAATCCTGTTTAAAAAAAAATTATGTAAAAAAAAAAAGTGTATGAATTGCTCCTTTAAACACCAGCACAAAAACAAACATACGCATCTCTGTTGCTAGCAGAAATCTAATAATCACACAGTGTAATGGCCGTGCTTTAGTTCACAATCATTTCTTTTATTCACGGAAATAAAAAAGGAGGGCAGTCAGGAAGTAGCTTTGAATGTCGTTAGGGGGTGTTTACGACCGTATTACCTAAAACACAGAGCTGGAGAAAGCAGAGACCGGACAAAAGAATGAACCCATCTCCCACGACAATCATCACACTAACACCTTTTTCAGATCTCACTTTCCAACGCGCAGTCTGCTCTCCCTCATTACTTTGAAGGAGAAGCTATATGAAGAATTCTCACCGAGGTGCGTGACCTGAAAATATTCCGTCAGGAAACAAATGCCAAGATTGGCAGAGATCCCTCGTCCTCTGCTTCTTTGAAAGATGGGCTTATAGCAGGCGTGGAAAAAAAGTAATGCCGGCACTCTCCCAAAATGGGGTTTAATGGATGCAACAAACCGGTGCTCAATCTACAACATATTGGGGAAAGTTGTGTGTCTGTGTGCTAGGCTTTTGGACGCCTCTTAAGATATCATAACCACATTTTGCAGGATGGTTCCCGAGATCAGGGAGCAGGCTTTTGTCTCTGTTTGGATACAATAAATAAATGACATCAGCAATGACATAGCGTATTGTGATGGTAGGAATAGATTTGCCTGCTTGTAAATAAAAGGTTAAGCCCACCCCTATCCTCATCTGTTAATGATATGATTTATGTATGTACAGTTTATTGTAGCAGTCCTATATAGGTTCTTCTTATTAAAGGATGTAAAACAGTGATGTACAGCTCGGTTCAAGAGTGGGGACCTGTAGGGGTTAACTCTCTCTTGCAAACTGAGCTGTAATCGCATCAGAGTTTGGTGTTGTAGACCTGGACACTGTGATGGGATTAGGCCCATTGTTGAGGAACAAGGGAGAGGTCTCCCACCTGCTGAGTAGACTGTAAACCCTGGGGCTGTATCTGTATTATATGCCTGTGGAAGGGGATTATATCAGCGCTGTCCTTGCCCACCTACATCCAAGTCTAGGCCCGTGCGCAGAGACCAGGAATATTGTTCCTACCCAGACTAGCTGGCATCTTCCTGATTGGGACACAGGGGTATAAATACACCTTCTCCCCAACTTCAAAAGAGTCATTCTTTGTGAAGGCAGTGTGCTGACAGGGGAGTGGCAGAGCCCCTGTAAAAGGAAGAGCTGACAGGGAGTCAGCAGAAGGGAACTGAGGAGACCCAGAGCAGGGGTCTGGAGCTGCGGTCTGTGTGTGCACCGGTAGGTCACGCGTCCTGAAGCCGGCTGAATACCGCAAGTAGAGGTTGCAGAGGCCTCGCGCGGTCCCCCGGCACTTAGTTTAAATGCCTTGGGGAAGAGCGCAGGACCTCTGTGACCGCCCACGCCACACCCCCCAAAAAAATCTTGGGAGACTGCAGCACAGAATAGGGCAACTTGCTGCATGCCTTTCAAGAACCAACCGTTTACCCATCCAAACTAACATATGAAGGTCTAGGTTTCCTAAGCAGTCTCCTTCCATACACCTATCTCGTAGATACAGTAGGCGTCTTCTAATGCCAGTAGGGGTCTTATGGCAGAACACTTAATTAGCAAATATAATAATAACTTTATTTCATACAGCACTTTTCTCCCAATGGGGCTCAGCGCTTCACAATTACAGTATAGGGCTTACCATCTTTGGTTTGGGTGCCTGAGGCACAGGGAGATAAAGTGACTTGCCCACGGTCACAATGAGCCGACACCGGGAATTGAACCAGGTTCCCCTGCATCAAACTCAGCGTTATTGTTTACAGTCAGGGTCGTTACTCACCGAGCCGCTCCTTACAATGGCCCTGTCATTCCCAAACTTTCAGCACCTAGGGGCTCCCTCTAAATCCCCTTTTACAGCTTAATAATGTTAACCGCCTATACCGCCAGCGTGCAAGCATGTGACCAAGCACGGTGTTGAACCCTCTTTAGGCAGGGAAAGGGTTAATGCCTAAGAATAAGGAGTAAGGGATTCCCCAGCTGGTTGGAGCCCTAAACCGTGTATACTCTTGTCCAAGCATCACCTCTAATTTTACACAATAAATACAAATAATCAAGTCGACTGGGTCTCTATTAGATCATGTCAAGCTCTTTCCTATGTCTGATGGGAATGAGAAAATATAAATAAATTAAAAACAGCCAACTATTTTACTGAACTGTTTCTGGCTCAGACCCAGCTAAAGTTGGCTTTCTAAGACGGCCTCTGGAATCTAACTGGACTGCACCTTACCCGTTTCTCCTCTACGAGCTTTATTAGAGCCGAAAGCATCTTTAAGTAAAACACATTTTCCCTCTGCGGTTTTATCTTCCGTCCTCTTTGCCAGATAAATTGTCTGTAACACTTAGGCCTGCACTCGAAGACACAATGCCAACATTTCCCTAACAGGATACACCGGGGTTATGCACAGCGGTTTTGCTTTATACTCTGTCAGGAGAGCGTACAGTATTTGCTTTTATAGGCCTTGCACTGTCACTCAACTCTCATAAAACGGGCCACAAAAAAAAAAAGAAAGAAAAGAGGAACACATCCTTATTGCCATAAAACGGATTTTATCGTTTACAAAGCTCAATAAAGTTTTACGGTCGGCCTTCTTAGAGATGAGCAAATGTGAGCCCGGGCAGTGACTTCCACCTCCAAAGCCGGGGATAGAACCACGGCCACATTTTGGGCATTTTCAGAAACTTTTTAGTTGCTCAGGAAGTAACGGTGTATCCTCTCCACCTAAAAGAGCCCTCCACCCCGAGTAACCGCTCCTCTTTTTGTTTTTACAGGATTAGAACTGGTGAAGTTACCGGTATTACTTCCTGGTTTTAAAGGGGAATGTAGACGCCACTAGAGATGGGCGACACTGTCAAAAATCCGATACGCGGATATTCCGCGGTTTTTTTTTCAACCAAAATCTAATCCGCACACGGAAATCCAAAGGCGGATTAGGCACTAAAAAAATACAAATTGTAGGCGGATACATCCACCCGCCGTCTGATCTGTTCCACCCAGATTCTATGCAAACCACCATTGGATTTTGATATTAAATCCCATTGCAGATTTTGAAAAATCACCCTCAAATATGGTTTTTGCAGGGAGGGAGGGAGAGAAGAGAGGGGAGGTGAGGGAGAGAGAAAGGGTGGGGGGGGGGGGGGTGAAGTGAGCAAGACAGCTTTCAGTAAGCACTATGGGTATATACCCTCAAACCAACCATATGGAGGGACACCTGTACTCAAAAAGGAGAACGGGTATTCCCCCACCCAATCGCAGATAGAGTGTAGGTGCAGAGAACCTAATGTTACCGGGTGTGGTGCTTTACCTGTTAGGCTCCCAGGAGGGCTGAGCTTCCGCCACGGGGAACCTGGGGCAAGAATATTCTGAGTAACCCTGTACTCGGTGCATCGCCTCCACCTGCGAGGGCTCCCACCAGAGGGGGAGTGGTTCCTCGCAGGACAATATATATTAATACACACACAGCATGTATAACAACCAATGCCTTTACTATCGTGACCGTACTCATGCATAACAATCAATAAATCAACAGGTGTCCCTCCCTTGAGGAGACAATAACTAATGCGTCTCGCAAGACGCTACTTCCACCTGCACCTCCACCGGATGATCCCACCCAGTGTCCAGTAACCCCACACAGTATTACCCCATCCTTCAAGTGAGATGTGTATGTGTGACTGCGCAGCCACTATGTCCCGTGTGAATGTGATAGGACTCGTTGGTGCACTTGTGGATTACCTGCCGGGCACTCCGGTGCCCGGGCCTGCCACGGAACTTCACAAAGGATCCTGATGTCGGCTGAATGCAGGAACTACCGTCCGGGGCGATCCACCGAGATGGCTGCTGCAGCGACAGCGAAGGTCTGCGCCCAAACCTCTGGACGGACGCACGGCGTCCACTGTGTCCCTAACTGGCTCAGGATATTAAGTGACAGGGTCCCTAACCTGGGGCCTGTCCCTGACACAACTCACTCTACTGGGTGGCTCAGGGCTATCTGGGGCCTTGGGGGATGCTGGCCTAGTGCAGGGAGTCACTGACTCCTGCACCCTACCTCCTTCCCCTGGCTGCTCCTGGCACTGACTGACTAGCATGCTCCAAGCCCGCAAAATGTATCTATTCTCCCCTGCAGGGAGATGCTGTAGCCCTATTGGCTCCCTGGGGTCACGTGGGGCAGTCCTGGGGCTCATGGGAGATGTAGTCCCTTCTGTGAGCCCTCCCTTGATTGGCTGCCTCTCGCGTGCTATCACTGCGCATGCGCAATGTCCCTGGCTGGCCGCCGCATGCGGGGACTCACTGCGCATGCGCAAAAACACATAGGGAATGGCGGCGCCCTGCTTCGGGAGCGCCGGGAGCCCTCGCAACGCAATTGCGGCCCTGGCAACCGCCCGCGCGTGTCCCCGGCAACCCCCTTGAAGCCAGGTTCTCACCGCTCCCACTCTTGTGATCGGCCGACGGGACCGCCATTGGGCTCGGCGGCCCCCGTGATCGCTAGCAAGGTGAGGGGGGGGGGGGCTTGGCTACAGATACATGGGAGATAAGCAAGTATATTTAAATGACTAACAACCCACGCTTCCTAAAAGTGTTTACATTAAACTGATATTAACAAACCTTAGGCACCTTGTGAGAGAGGGGGCACTGGTGTAAGGCCCAACAGCAGCTCTAGCAGTGTGCGCTAAACCAGCTGCTGGGTAGCACCACTGTCAAAAATAAATATCTGCATTTTTGAGGCTGATCCGTGGAAATGCGCGGCTGAAAGGAACTTGCAAATTCGTGTCAGATTCAAATTTCTGTCAAAATGTCACCCATCTCTAATGGCCATGCAATAGGAAGCATCAACCAATTATGTAAGAGCTTCTTAAAGGCCTGAGATTTGGCAGCCATTTTGTTTCCCCTGAGCGAGATTTAAACCTGGCAACTCCACCAGTAAGTATAGAGTTGTCCCCGGAGCTTAAAATAATGGCGTTGGGCTCATGGGATCCCCAATCCCCACCCCGTTAACCAAATGGGTATGGGGGAACATCTCCTTGATAGATTATTTTCCAGCTTTAAATATCTAAAAATTAACATGTTGCAGCATAAATTAATGCTGAGTATGGCTACTCTTCCAGACCAATAAAGCTTATACAGAAGGGAAACCCCAAGTACATTGGAGACCTAACTGTTGACACCCCTACTGTACACCAGGGGTGACCAGCTCCAGTCCTCAAGGGCCACCAACAGGTCAGGATTTAAGAATATCCCTGCTTCAGCACAGGTGGCTCAATCAGTGGCTAAGTCCTGTGCTGAATCAGGGATATCCTTAAAGCTTGATCTCTTGGTGGCCTTTGAGGACTGGAGTTGGCCACTCCTGCTCTACACCCTCCTCTAAAAACTTTCATGGGTACTACCACTATAATTCAGCACTCTCGATTTAGCCATTACTTACATTTTGGTCAGTCTACACTATTGAGAAAGATCAAACACCATTCAGACCAAAATGTTAACTTTAACTCAAACTCCCAGTGAAAAGAAAAACCTTTACAAATGGGGACACACACCAGAAAACACATGTACATGCATTTGCACGTCCTAAGAAACATTGTAAATCAATGTTTTATCTACTGGCATTTGTAATGTGGTTGGCAGGGAGTTGCTTGGATGGTTATAGCACAAATGCATAGAGAAAAGAGGTAATACAAAACAAAAAAGAATAAATGCCACAAGCGCCTATTATCACTTTACTGTACAATATTTAAATAGTTATGACATTGTGAACCCCTGAATTAAAAGTGGCTGTATTTTATATCACTAAGTGTTGGGTATAATGTCTCTTCCCTGAGATGAATATAACATCAAGCAAAAGGCCTCAGATATAGCACCTCTATTTTGGAAACATTACTGAACAATAACTAAAATGTAAAAAAAAAAAATCCTTCAAACGCTAAATTGTCACAATCGTCAAACCTTCCACTCTGAATATTAACTCAATGAAAATCCATTGTTTCATCCATTTCCCAGCTCTGGTCATTCCAGCAAATCCTTCAGTAATGTCTTTTTGCTCGTAAAAAGTTTAACTTTCTGGCACTACTTATCGAAGATCTTATAAAACTTCAAAAACAACTTGTGAGCTGTTCCATAGAACACACTTGTGCATATCCAGCAATTTATATAGAAGTTTGCTGGTAATTTATTTGCAAGAGAGGAATACAGACATGGCTCAGAACATTTTTATTTCATACCAGAGCCAAGTACAGTACTTTGATTAAGCAAAGAGCACGTATGTGCATGTGAAAAGTTAACGAATGACAAGTACGACCATGTTAAAGCAGAAACTTAAACGGATTTACAGAAAAGATGGTAGGACATTGATGCCCTACAATTCCACCATCCTGGTCTTAGAAACACTGAATACTGGGCAATTACTCTGCAAAAATAACTAGTATTGAAAGCATATTGGAACTGCACAGGGCCAAAAAGACAAAACCACATTTTCTGCAGGCTGTAGGGACACCATTTAATCCGAACTGGCAGCTAACTTGCCACGGTCCACCTGGATTAAAAATGTCTCCCCTAAATTCTAGGCAAAGCAGTCTGTAGGTCAGAGGCATAACGAAGTCAGTGTAGCAGCACTTTGAGGTTTTCCCCTAAGGGAGGATGAATCATCCTGATTCAGATCAGAATAAAATGAGAAATTAATTGCACATCTGTGACCCGGATACAATGTATTGAAAGTTTCAATTTACTATGAGCTGGAGAGCTGAAGTTGGCTGGAGCTAAATGTGCATCTGAAATCTACATGAAAACACAATGAACAGCTGATTTATACACATGATACCGCACCGCCCCCCCAAAAAATCCATAAGAAGAAAAAGATTTACGAGACACACGTTTATGGCATTAAAGAAAGGATGTACGGCCTCTGCAGGGTAAAGCAAAATAGCTATAAGAGGCACACCAAACTGTACAATAAATGTGGCTTTACTAGCTCAACATTTCTGTTTCCCAATGGAAAAGGCTGCAGCGGGAAGACGAAACGTTGCTAGTAAAGACACATTTATTATATCATTTGGTGTGCCTGATTTTATAGAGATTAGGCACTCACGATTTACAAAAACGTTTATTACAAAAGCATCATCGTTTCGGTTGGCAAGTTAGTGTCTTATTGACTCAACATTTCGGCTACCCTCTGGAGCCTCTCTCAAGAGCAGGGCTGTGTGTATATATATATATGTGTGTGTGTGTATGTGTGTGAGTACACACACACCTGGTTAAGGCCTTGCCCCCGCTGCATGCTGCAGCGTCCGCTGTGGCGGACGCTGCGCTCACCAGAGCCCTCCCCGCAACGGCGCCGGGCCCGCTGCGAGGGGGGGCCTCAGCGCTCGCGCGAGAGCTACTAACTCGCGTCGAGCGGCTAGGCACGCCCCCCGGCGGTTCAGCCAATGAGGGCGAACCTGCCGGGTGACGTCATGGCCGCGCCCCCGTCACTCCTCCGGCACGCCCCCCCCGGTCTCTGCTCCTGCAGTGAGCTGCAGACCGGGGAATCGCCGGAACGCGCAGCCGAAAGCGCGGGCGCGCATTAGAGCGCCGTGACCGGGGCCTTAGCCTAATGCTTGAGGCTGCATCCCCGCTAGCGCCGAGCGTGCAGCGCTTACTCACATATATAGATATATGTAAGTCCCCGCTCACGCTGTGCGCGCGCTCGTGCACAGGCACACACGCTCACCCGCGCTTAGATAAACAAAAAAATAATACTTTCCTGCGCGCTCAACTACCTGCATTGCCCACCGCGCGCGCGTAAATGCTGGACACCCGGCACTCATGCTTGGAGCGCTCTCCAACAATGAGCGTACTGAGCGCCAGCTCAGCCTTAGAAGGATGCTCCTCTCAATTGCACACGCCTGGCAAAAGTAACGTACATTGCATATTCCTAGATATCGATCACGGTGACAATCAAAGTACGTCTTTACAAACTACATTTAAAAACGGTCTTACATACATTTCCAAACTATGACATCATTGTGAAAAGTAAAATAAAAGAAGGTGCAACCCAAGTGATTGCTTTTAACAGCATCTGCAACCTTTCATATAGAATCAGCGGCATGTGTTCTTGGCGATAAACTAAATACAGGACAGCTGTGCCCAAAGGTTAACTACAGTCTCTGTCATGAATAAACCTAAAATCATTCCCGATTACTGTGTTGTTGGGTGGATCTGCGACTCTGCAGAGAAATGCATTGTGGTTATATCCAGTTGCGAAGGAAATTCTATTGCTACGTGCAAGGGATTTTTTTTAAATCAAATATGGAGTTTGTTTCTTTGTAAACAGGAAAGTAGTGGTGTTGAACCTTGTAGGTTGTGATACTGTATCAACTAATAGAAAACATACAAATTCCCATCAGGATTAGTTTGTACGTGAACTTTCAAGACTAAACAAAAAACGAACCGTCACCTGAAATAGATGTATAAACGACATATTTCAAGTGCTCTACTGGGGGTCCATTACAGGCAATAATACCTTTTCTGTGCAATTTATCTAATCAATGCATTGATCCGTTAAAGACCTACTCCTACCATCGCACTTTGTTCCAGGTCTGTGTGGCTCCGAGAGGTGAACCGGCCACCATTGGGACTTGGATAGGGTTGTGCTGCTTGTTCATGATGAGGTCCAGCTTCTCTTCCAGTGACCTGCATGTAGCTTCCAGCACCTGAAGCTTGGACTCTATGCTGTCCAGTCGCAAACATATTGTTTGGTTAATGGAAAAAAGGAATGACTGGGGAGGAAAGGTAAGAAAAAAGGGGCAAAGTTCAGAACTTCATACACGTTGTATGACCACGGCGCGTGGACCCAAACAATGAAGGTCACTATATTCGGGCCCTATTCATGCACAATACAATTACTGCCAATACGTGGCCAAGAAGGAAGCAATGTGGATGGTCACCAAAACTGGAACCCCTCGCCCTTTTAGACATGGACAACAGACATGTCCGTCCCTCAGCCCCATTACCAAAGGCTTCCATGAGCGGGGCCTCCGAGAGGTAATCAAGAAGAAAGAGGTGAAAGGTTCGGGTTGAAATATTTGTCATGATGACAAAGTGCATGGGATGTAGACTTTATGGACAGAAAGGTCAAAAATAATGCTACACCGATTCCTATATTACAGCTTGCAGCAGTCTGCTAAGCCTGATGTTAAGCAAGCTTCCTTTACACAATATATATAATGTCATTTGAAAACATTCAGAGTTTATAAAAAAAAACACTATTGATATTCATGACTCATACTATAATTCCTGCACTGTCTTACAAATCAGAACCTATATCTACACACTCTGTATAGATAAACCAGATGTCTAATTTCTAGAAATGTGTACAGCCATCAGATTAAGCTGGTTCATAATTTACCTTCATTCTTTATTGAAACGTTGACAGGAAAATAATGTAGGTAAAGAAGGGGGAGTTAATAATTCTTGGTTTGCACCGAGTTCATTTACTACACAGTATACTGTAATATACTTTCCAAGGAATCACTTTGGGGAATAGCAAGTGTGCCATCTAGTGGTTCAACTGACCCGTCAGACTTGGTAAAGATATGAGGTTGATTGGTTAATGGAAGGATGCTTCAGAGTCATTTCATTTAAACCTGACATCACCGTGCATTCACCAGAGTGTGTTTGAAGAGGAAGACTCTCATTCAAGTGATAGCAATAAAGCCATTTTATCATGCAATATTCTTACCGTCAACCTACTAAATAAGGATCTCACCTTCCCAGGGTCCAAAATATTTATTTCTATCATTACTTACACGAACCGGGAGTGTGTGCAGGCATTAACAGAGCACACAACTTAAAAGTACCTCTAACGGCATACAACCTATCAAGTGTAATGCCACCAATGTGACTTAGACATGAAACGAACTGGGGCTGATATTGCAGTAAGATTTAGGCCCCTGCTTGATCTAGGTCCCCCCTGACGTATTACTTCACTGGAATAGGAGTATCAAAGCATTGGTCAAGGAAACAAATGGACAATGTTAACAACCTTAATGGATGGATCCTGGCAGTTGATTTCTATCCGCTGCCGTTTCAGAGAAGGCGCCATGTCCTCCTCGGTCACTTCGTGGTTCTCCAGCATAACTGCGCGGCAAAAGAAAAGCAGAAATCCATGACAAAGAATGATTCGAGCGTGCACTGGCAAAAAAAGGTGCCCGGCGCGGCTGACGTGTCCACTTTCTGAGCTCCTGTTCCCAAGTCATCAGCCCAACCGCGTGTTATGGTGACACCCAGATTATACAATACCACATCCTTACTATAGATGGCACCCGACAGGTGGAGTGAAACGTATGGTGGCATAGGTGGTCAATCCGATCCCTGCTTCAGCACAGGTGGCTCAATCAGAAGCGCAGTCTTCGATCTAGCCTCTGGACTGAGTCACCTGTGCTGAAGCTGGGATATCCAGAAACACGGAGCTGTTAGGGAGCATTGGGGACTGGAGATGAGCCCCCCTGCGGTGGGACACCGTTTCCTATTTGTAGACATGACCCGGCTCTTTTGCATGTATGTAAGCCGGTTTGGTCATTTGTCATAAGAGTACTAAAGTAAACATTGTGTCAAAACTTAAAACATTAAATTCTTCATGACTGGATTATTTTTTAGAAAACACAGAACAGTTCTTGCGCTCCTACCAATTGGGGTAAAATTTACTAGTGACGTTTACATTTAGAACCTAAGTCTGTGTAATAAAGGAGTCATTTGGCTGCATCTTTTGATCAAAACATGATTCAAGCCGCCAACCTCGCCACGTTAATCTCAGTTTAGCAGCTACCTACACTGAGTATATGTAATTTCTTATTGCCCTATGGACTAAACTTTGTGACGTATGTGAAATTGTCCTGAAGGGGTTAAATAAATGAAGCATATGCGTATTTGTGATCTAGTGCGGTTAAAAGCAGTCCAAAGCTAGTAACAAAGTTCCCTTATTATAAAAGGTAATCTGTGGGTGCACAAATACCACAGTGTGAGATATTAATACTTACACATCTCTCTCCTTTCTGTCAGCCATAAACACTCACCTGCTCTTCAGTGACCATGGAGGTGTATAACAAGTGCAGGTAATAAGTACAGTATTTGGATCTTTTTAGAGTAACACTATTCATATATGTGCCTTTTGGCCCAAAGCAGAGACCGTCCATGTTTTGCACTACCATAAAATGCAGTCATTCTTGTATACATTATCCCTGTGTTTGTGTACAGTATGTTTAAACGCTATGCAATTACAGTGTTTTTGATATCTTGTTTTATTCTATAATTACATTGTAGCAGCAAACATATGGATGGTGACGACAAGAGTAAAACACAAGTACGCTTTTACGGACTGCTAGGAAAACGGAAAAAAAAAAAGGTATATTATCAAAATGCTGCTTAAACTGGAAATGGAACAGTTGCTTTGAAGAAAGAAGATAAGCATTTACATTACAAATCTTTTAGACATTTTTAAACCCGGCACTGAAATAAAACAAACTCATTTAAAGTGCGTATGGATTTTGCCATTATTTTCTACTGAAGTACACCGGCATAAAACCATTCTGTAAAGAATTATCTACTGGGGGTAGGAAAAGTTTTTAAATTAACTCACAAATACATAGCAAATGGGAAAGCTAGAGTAAGAGTTTATAAACGATCAAACAGTCCGGAGAACATTTTATTGGGAAATAAGAATAAGCTAAGAGCACTTTAACAATGTATATCTCGCTGATAATGTAACTCTACTCAAGCATTTATCAACAGAACAGATAACAGGGGAAAAAAACATTAATATCGGATGCGGCAGGACAGGGGTTCTTAACTCCAGTCCTCAAGCCCCCCGCCCCTTCCCCCTCCAACAGGCCAGGTTTTTAGGATATTCCAGCTTCAGCACAGGTGGCTCAATCAGTCCCTGCTTCAGCACAGGTGGCTCAGAGGTGCAGTCTTCAGCTGAGCCTCTGATTGAGCCACTTGTGCTGAAGCTGGGATATCCTGAAAACCTCACCTGTTAGAGGGGGAGCCTGAGGGCTGGAGTTGAGCACACCTGCGGCAGGACACAGTTTTCTATTTGTTTTGTATTACTTACTTGGGTGGTGATCAGGGTGCAAATCTTCCACTGCAATTTGAACCACTTCAGCCAGTTCCTGCCCGGACATCATTGATAGAAAAGCAATGATTGCAAATTAAACTCCAAACAAACAAACTGAGGCACGTGCAGGATTTCTCGTCAACTTTGATGCTCCTGCCAAATGACAACAAATACATTTATTACATAAGTATGGTACCAAATCAAAGTCTTTTTTATATTATAATATATATAAACTTTATTTCAGATCGCGATTGTCTCCCAATGCGACTCCAAGCGCGACACAATTACAGCATAGCACACAGGAATTTTTAGACACCATCCCTGTCCAGATAAGATTAGCATCTATTATTTAGGTGCCTGAGTCACAGGGAGATAAAGGGACTTGCTCAAGGTCATTAGGAGCCAACACCTGGAATTGAACCATGTTCCCTTGATTGACATTCAGTGTCGTTGCTATCAGTCAGTGAGGTTTATTCTGTAAGCTCCGTTAGCGTTTTGCACGGAATTACCCCATTCAAGTTAATGGTACTGCGCTAACGGAGCTTACAAAATAAGCCCCAGTGTCTTTATTCACTGAGCCGCTCCTTTTCCTCATTGCACTCAGAAGGTGATGATGTTTTTTAGTTTTATTTGGAATAACTGCTGTATTACAACCTTGAAGGCACATCCAGCAACAACTGATCAGTAAACTGATCAGTACGATAAATCTGGATTTATTACATTTTGCCAGCAATCATTTTTGCCAATGTCATCCTGGCAATAAAGGACATTTCCCAATACTGGGCACCAGACTATTTCTACGACAATAATATGTCACTAGCTACCAAGTCTACCAATTTTTAGAAGCTCTGCTGAGTTTTATTAATCAGATGTCAACCCGCAAGGAGAGTAGCTATAGGGTAAAAAAACACAAACAAAAAAAGCAGTCAGGCGCCATTTGTCTATAAGACCACTTATGTTACACACCTGTGAGACGCACCATAGATCTATGAGAACGTGACATACAGAAGTGCCTTGATGCAGACACTTTTGGGGCGCTCTTATCTATAGGATGAGTGATAAGCCACTTTAAACGTGCATCCACCCTTTCCAAAGTTGCAGAGTATGGCCCAGATTCACAGAGGTCTGTTATTGACTTAACAAGGTCTTTACCTAAGCGAACACTTGTTAAGTGCTAACAGGCAACTTCAAGGCGCACTAATTCAGCATTAAAAGGAACTGTTCTGGCCGGAAAGGGTATTGCGCTAATTTACTCGCTCTCTCAGCGTAACGCCACCTTTATGTAACTCGCGTGTAACGTGAGTCATGTTATTTTAAGCCAACACGAGGCAGTGCTAAATTAACATGGAGTTTAACCCCATGTTAATGAGCTAGACAAAGGCCATTGTTTTTGCATCTAATTAGCTTTGTGAACATGCGTTAACCAGAGGGAAAATAACGGCCCTTAATAATTTTGATAACGTCCCTTTATTAGCACGGAGCTAATGGATCTCTGTAGACTTGGGCCTGTGTTGGCCAACTCCTACAAACCCAAATGGGGGGTAACATGGTTGTTAAACGCGACCCATGGCGTCAATGCTGCAGACTTGGTTTCTGGCTTGGGAGGGGCAAGCTTGAGTTCTCGCTCATGAAGGCATTAAATGGAAATTCCCTCTGCCGCGGTCATGGCCGTAATACCAAGCTGGCATGTGTGGATAACGTCATTTGCACCCAAGGACACAGAACTGGCACGGCGTCTTGATTCGCCGATTTTCCCATCCTTGAGAGTTGCACCGACATGTTGTACAGAATAATCCCAGGGCTGGGGTGCCGTCAACCCCTCATCAATCCCGGATTGCAGTATTGCACACAAATGGCAGAGCCAAATGAAAAGCCAAAAGTATATTTTATGGGGTTGAATCTTAAGGGACTGAAATGTTTAGGCCACAAGAATTGCATTGTTTATTCAGAACAAATGATCTTTCTTTAAGTGTTTCAATCTGTTCTCCATATTCCACAAATGT
Source organism: Ascaphus truei (assembly GCF_040206685.1). NCBI lineage: Eukaryota > Metazoa > Chordata > Amphibia > Anura > Ascaphidae > Ascaphus > Ascaphus truei. The sequence goes on from NC_134501.1 coordinate 7,672,440, forward strand.
GGGAATCCTTAAAGTAGTCACGTGCCCTCCGAAAGCGTTTGCGAGATAAGCGGCCGTGTAAGACGTACTTCTTTTAGGTAGTATCGAGACACAGACACTTAAGCAACTCCAGACTTACAAGAGCATGTGTCCTACTACAGTATAGCGGCGTGATCTTACATCTTTCTACGCATCGACAGAAGCCCGTGCCTTGCTTTTAAAATAGGCAGAGGAATTGATTTTAGTTTCTTGCTGTTCCAGACTATAAAATAAACAGCCAGCAGTGTGTGTTTGGGTGTGTGTGTTTGCGTATTTGGTACCCCCCAGGTACATAGCACGTCACAGCAGTAACACACGTGACATAATAATATAACACATAATGGTACTGTAATAAGCGTTTCAGGAAAAGAAGTCCATGCCCTGAAGATTTTACACGGTGATCTAATATAATCAAATGAATTCTTGTACAACAGATTAATATCTGCAGACTGTGCAGACACAGACTCTGGAAAGTACTTTTTGAATGCTTAATATATTGACACACACACACACACACACACACACACAATGAAAAGAAATGGTGAAACGCATGGAGAATAACATAAGCTTAGATGCTGGTAGAACTGGAAATGTATGTCTTTGAATCATAATATTGCATGACTTTGTCTTCAAGACTATCAGAGTTCATTCACTAAACTGCGATAGAGTCAATCGTGGCCCTACCACACAGTAATCAAAAGTGAGGTAGTGCCCCGATCGGCACTATCGCAGGCTATTGAACAACGTCCTAATGCACTGTCCTGTTTTTCTAAAAACAGAAAAACATATAAAACAATAGCAATTTCCAGATTTATCTGGCAAATCCCCTTGTATTTTCTGAGACATCTCCCCAGTTTTGATGTAGGATGTTAAAGCTGCAGTCCGAACCGCCCGATTTAATATGTGCATCAATACAATCCACACAATAAGTAATTAGTTAAATTGCAGGTCGATCAGATAAGATTCGGCTCAGGGGTTCACTAAATGGCTGTCAGTGCAGCAGAAGAGGACCAAAGATGCAAAGTTCTGTGGGGAAGATTATGTGACCAGGCAGTCACTAGATACAATGGGTGCACTGCTAGAGAGAGGGCAAAGCTCAAAAAGGGGGTATCCCAGAGCCTGTTTCATAAGTGGAAGGGGATGTGACTGTTAATAGCTGCTATAGAAAACAAAAAAAGGCTTGTTACATTAGAATACATAAAAAATGTCAGTTGTTTATATATATTTAAAAAACAAAAACTACAAGTATTTCCTCAGAGTACAAAACTGATTAAAAACACATGTAGGATATTGCTTGGTCTGTATCTTTAATGCAGAGAGAGTGATAGCATGAGGTGTAGGTTTTGGTTAATAGTCAAAGCAGGGATGGGCAACTTCAGTCCTCAAGGTCCACCAACAAGTCAGGTTTTCAGGACACCCTTGCTTCAGTACAGGTGGATCAATCAGTTCCCTTATTTCATTTACAAGAGCAGAATGCTGAGAAAATTCACTGGCCCCAAACATTCCTTTCACTTATTCGATGGAACAACGCAATGAGTCCAGATAACAGTCACAAAAAGTGCTACTTAACCAGAAACAGATGGAGACGGAGACGGAGAATTGTTTTATTTATTTTTTATTTCACATTAGGGATTAGTTTGGAAAAGTTACTGCTCTAATAAATATAACACGTAATAAAAAAAATTTACATTTTTTTTTCTTAAAAAAACGGCTGAATAAATGATAAAGATATGAAAGGCTTAATGGAAAATCTGAGTTTGTTCTGTGACCAATTGCGACAGTCACCAGAATTAGAAACTGCCCCCACCACCCAAGTTCTGACATACCAGGTCGCTTACCGTCAGTACATTGCTCCAGAACCAGCACCGGTCTCAGTCCCGCTAAGGAAGCAGGTGAGGAAGCCCAAATAAAGCATTTTGGTTCATTTTCTCAAATTGGTTCTTCAAAGCAAAATGTCTAGGTCGAAAATAACATATTTTTTGTCTAAACTCTATATATATTTTTCTCCCAATTGCATACTTCACTGTAATACTGGCCCATAACTATGGTATTACAATGAAGTATACAACCAGGAGAAAAAAATATGGGAGTAAAGACAACAGATGAAAGAAAAAGGAAGCGAAAAGGTTAAGTAAAATGTATTTATTTGTTACAGGAAAAAGGGCATCGTCAGCTCCGGATACTCTCCCGGCTGCCACACTGACTGGATTAAGAAGAAATGTATTTAAATTTTGCTTTGAAGAAATTGACACACTTGATTCTGTGATACAGATAAAATTCAGATAGCAAAACCCCATTAAATATATTGTACTGACCAATTCCAAAAGCTTTTTTTTTTTTCTTTAAGATTAAAATTAGAACTTGCCAGTTCAAAGACAGCACTCATCCACACCATTATAATTAAGAATGTTCCTTGCTTTTTAATGGGGTATTGGTCGCGTTTTTCATATTTTAGAAATTAAATGAAAAATTTTAATTATAACATGATCCAAATAAAACTTCAAATCCCTCTATCTGGCAAATTAAGTTTTATTTCCACACCAAACTGATACACTGTGCACATGTAAGCTACACGATGAGCAAGTTTAAAGGTCCTCACAACCGAAATAATACTATCACACATAAATGGGGTACAAAAGGGCTATAGCTTTTATTAAACATTATCCAAACCAAGCACAAGTCTGATTGCACCACCAGGTTCATAGAACCAATGAACAGCACTAACCACCACTTCCCAGCCCACAAGTCATGCCAGTCTAGGACACCAACAGACCCACTGCCATCTTTGCCACCTGCAAGATAAGGGTAGACTACCCAGATTTAATCTGATGAAAATTACCCCACCAGCTGTGAAAAATGAAATAACCATCATAAAGAGCTTTAACTTGCTCTCTCCACATACTTACATCCCTCGTTTCATTTTCTTAAGTGGATAAACAACATAAATATTTTTAAAATACTTTATAAAGACAAGACGAATCAGAGATTCCCACTTGCACCCAAACAAAATGGGGCGGACATCATGTGGTCCAGAGGATGAAAGAGGGCGAGTCGTCTCCTGTGCCCCATTATAATACATCCCCTTACATCCTATACTTCCATAACACTTGCTAATTCCCTAGCAGCCCACAATTAACCATAAGCTTCCTGCCACAATAAAAAGGGGACCTCAACCCTCCCAGATCCTTCTCTTACAGTGCCATGAGGGACTTTAGTTATGGGTCAAGTGTCTTTTTATGTTTGAACACCTGCATTCACACATTCCAAATCTTTGGATAGGATTGGGATGATACTTGGCCCAGGAAAAATAACAAGTGGCACGGAAACCTCACTTTGCATCAAATTCTTATGTTTCTTTACGTTTCTCAAGCCCCCCTCCTCTCCCCCCAAAAAAGAAAGAAAATGTATGCTCCCTGTAATGGTGCAATCCCACATAGGACCAAAGTTAAAGAATTGCAGTTATTAAGCTAGGTGACCTTAAAAATGAGCAGGATACTATCAAACTCTGTTGTAAACAATATCTAGAGTCTTCATGGCCCATATCTCACTTATAAATTACTGTGTGTGGAGAGCATTTATCTCAATTTCACGTGTTTTTCACCACAACAGAAAAGAACAAGATATTTTGACCTTTATTTAACTTGCTCCGAATACACTTTCCCTTTCTAAAGAAGAGTTCCAGTTGAATAGAGCTGAACTCCGCAAGCACTGGAATGCGGCTTCACACTATATTGAATAGGGGATTTTATTATTCATCTATCACTTTGCGTAAAGGGTAAGACTCTGATAACCCTTGTCCCTAAACTAGGGGAAGCCGAAAATATGAAATACTTTGGAGCCAGACAGAATGTTTAGGAGCCAGTGTTTTGTTAGGCGTGTGAGGGGAGGGGGTAGCAACGTTCCATCTGACGTTATCGTCTGTCGGTAACTACTATGGCTCAGACTTCACATCTTCATTGTCAAAATGTGTGGAAGAGTAGCTGGAAGAATGGTCTCCCGGACACAAGGCCACGATCATTTCATTTGTGATTGACTGGAAGAGGTAGAAGTGCGCTTTCATTTAATTTGATGACTCCTAATTGGCAGGCTTAGTCGCAGAATCCAAATTTTGGTCTGGTACTGAGAAACATTACTTATGTACAGCTTTTCCCAATCAAGTTTCCTTGGGGTTAAAAGAACGATTTCATTTAATAAGACCTTCTTAAATATCTGGAGTATACAGTTATGTACATAATCATACTTAAAGGCGCAAAAAAGTCTGTAAAATCTAATTTGTCATAGACGAAGTAGAATGTAATAGAGTCACTTTCCTAATGTTACAGAGCGTTAGCAATGGGGCCAGTTTCAACCATTTTAATGAGCGCTTTAACCAGCAGACCAGACCGCCCCTCTATACGCAACAAGAAAATATTATTAAATTATCATAGTGGTCCAAATCCATCCATGACACAAGAGAACGAACATTCACCAACAGTAAAATTTAATTTCCTATTCTGCCGATGTTATTTTACTTGGCAAGAAATGTTCTAATTATAAAATCTAATTAGAGGATTAAAACAGCATTCCATTTACAACAGGAAAGCTGTACAGAGAAGTAACTTGTAAGAATCAATTCAGTTCCAAAGGGCTGGAGGTATCCAGTGTAATTGGAAAGGGAAGAAACGTGTTTTCCTGGAGATACAGCACGCTCCCATCGTATAAACCCATGGGAGGGATTTTTTTGGTGTGCTGCTTTATTTCTGAAACGCTATGTTTTTCCTTGAAATTAGTATCGGCGTTTTCAAGACACCGTTTAAACATACATTAATTCCTCCAGCACAGATAAGGTTTCAAAAACAGTAACAAAAACCTACAGAACATATTGCTGATTCCTGGAGAAATATCTTCAGCTGGAGCCCACAAATCAGTAGGAAGAAACTCAAACACTTCCTGAAAGTGATCTGTGTAACTAACTATAGCCTTATGTCTACTCTAAACATTTTAGCATTCCCTAACTCTATTAGCCTCTACCTACTCTGTTGGGAGCCGCTTGTGCAAATCCACCAGCCTTGCCATGAAGTAGTACTTCCTCACATTCCCCATGAGCCTCCCACCCTCCAGCTTCAGAATATGACCTCTTGGTTTAGCACTTCTTTCTCTAAAAAGGGTTTCCCTCCTGTACTTTGTTAAAACATTTTATGTATTTAAAGGTTTAAATCATATCCCATCTTCCATCTCAGCTGTACATACTAAGGCCTTTTAGTCTTCCCTGATAAGACATATGCTGCAGACCATGTAACATTTTAGTAGCCCTTCTTTGAACAGTCTCCAATTTAAGTATGCCCTTCCCGTAGATATGGTCTTCAGAACTGAACACAGCACTCTAGGTGAGGTCTTACCAAGGATCTATAAAGTTTCTTTTTCTGCCATTTATACTTCCTCCTACACAACCCAACATCCTGTTGCCCGTCTTGTCCCCATTGCTTGCCTACTTTTAAGTCAACATAAATAATCACTCCCATATAGTAGTTGACATCATATAGTGTCATCAATAGTGTATTGCCCTTTTGGGCATTCTATTGTAGTTGTCACACTATAGACCAATTCCTCTAGTCTACCTACAGCATTAATAATTTTGTTTAGCCTCCCTGGAGTGGGAACCCTGTTGCAGACCATTTGTAATGTTATAGATAATATATATTAAAGATCCCAGTCCTGGCACAGATCCCTGAGGCACACCACTGGTGACCTTCCACTACTCTGAATTTACACCATTTACCAGAACCCCCATCTATCCTTCAGCCAATGTCTTATCCATTCAACCACATCAGAATCGAATCCCAAGCATTGCAACGTGTTTATCAGTTGTCTATGTGGGACAGTGTCAAAGGCCTAACTAAAATCAAGGTAAGTTACATAATGCTCCACCCTGATCTATTACCGTTGTCGCCCATTCGGAAAAAAAAATCAATTAAGTCTCTTTAACATGGCCTCCCCCAGTAGTTCCATGCTGCTTGGGATCTTGCAAGTTGCTGGACTTAAAATGTTCAAGAATTCCTCATTTCAGCAGTGCCCACTACGGACATCAGGATTCCTGGCCTGCAGCTACCTGCCTCTTCCCTACTTCCACTTTTATGACACAGGACTACAGTTGTTCTTCTCCTGCCATCTTGATCTACACGTGTTAATAGTGACTGGTAAATGGCTATATTAATAGAGCGGTTATCACATCCCTAAGCTGTTCTTGGATATATCCTATCTGGCACCATGGACTTGTCCATTGTTCAGTTTCAAAGTTCCAATATTAACTTGTGTCCATCTCCTTTCCATTTATATTCTTGTTATTTTGTATTTATTTTGTATACAGAGACACAAAGCTGCACAACATTTCATGGGATACAACCCTTGCCTCAGCTATGGTTAATATGGCTTTAAGTCAATCTAATAAAGGGGGGTTGCTAGGTGTGTTGGGTAGTTAAAATGAGGGTAGGTGTCCCAGGTAGGGTGGTTATGCCCCTCAGGGGGAGGGAGATGATGGTTACCAACTTAACTAGCAGTTACGGCCTCGTTGGTATAGATTGGGGGGGGGGGGGAGGGGAGTTGTTGGGAATATATTAACCTTTCCGCAGCACTTAGTGGCCAGTTAGATGTTGGTCTCCCATGGCAAGCTGGCCACTTGGGATACTAATGGATTCATATTTTTTTTTTTTTTTTAAGTCGATAAGTCATTTATTGAACTAGTATAATTTATTCTTGGTATTCTCTCCCCTGCACATCCTATTTCAGGGTCTTCATGGGAGTATGCTTTATCAGCATATTTTGGACTGCTCCTAACTTGTTACTACCATACAAGGCATGGTCATGGTAGCAGTAATTTGCTGTTCCTAAATACACACTCACATGTGGGATCTAGTAACCTCAAAGTACAAAATTCCCATTGGTTCACCAGTATTGATACCAGGGCATCCCTGGAGCTTAATTGCCCTCGTTTCAGCTCCTGGAACGGGTTTCTGAGATACTTACCGGTGAAAATAGCTTATGGAACTTCCTGGTATTTAAATCCCCTGCGTCAAGCGGGCCCACAAAAAAAACGCAAAGGATGACATTGCGGCTTCTTATTGGTCCACACTACCCAGGATATTTAAACTGCCATTCTCTTCCATTGCAGCGCTCTACCTTCACCGGTAGGCATCTCGAGAAGCAGGGCTTCCCCAGTGCTGAAAATAGCACTGTGACAGATATGAGGGAACAGTAGTGAAAAGAGGATATTACGGCCCTAAATTAGTGCAGGGTTTCTGCTCCACTCCACGGCTTGGAGATTTACCAAGAAGAATCCAGACCGGGACTTCTAGCTCTCCCAGCTTTCCCAGGACTGGAGCAGCTGATTGAGCAGGGAGGTGATTAAAAGGTTGCTCTAAACAGAGCAAGACAGAGCTGTTTGACTCTCAAGAGGAGGGTGTGCTGAAAAGCTGTGTTATGCTGAGAAAAAGACTTTTTTTTTGTTTGTTTGATTTACTCCTGTTATCTGCTGTAGCATTGGTATGGCAAAATAAACAGGCCAAGCTTTTCACCTCTGTGTCAGAAGACTGTCTCCTCTACCTGGAAGGCTGTGTGAAAGTGCTGCTCCTTGGACAAAAGGTACAGAGCAAGAAGGTGCTTTGCCACAAGCACATTTTAGCTTTGGAGAATCCCTGTCACTCATCCTTTTAAATAAAAAAAAAGGGGGCTGCTTGGAATAAAATTGTACAGTGGGACTGCGGCTGTAAAATCCCAGCACAAGACATACAGTATTACAGAGCTTTTGTCCATAGATTATGTGTGGTCTACTTTTCGAGAAAGATGGCAAAGTTCTCTCTGCTGCAAAGCATTGCCGCAGGCCTCACCGCTCTGCTGCTCAGAGCTGAGGAATGTTCCTCAAACAAATGGTCTGGCCAACATTTCATAGGCCGTGTACAATTATAGGTGCCTGCGAAGACAGAACAAGCGACAGGCTTTTAAAAAGGGCCGTTTTCATATACAGTAGGAATTTAAACCTTGCTCGGCTGTTGTTTTTCACCACTGGAAAGAAAATGGGAAGAAATTTGAGAGAAGAAACATAACCAGCAACTTAGATGCAAACCAGACATCTTGTGCAAGGCCCAAATAGCGGTGGAGGTCAAATGAAACCACAGTACAATCACATCCCTAAACTGCTGAGTAGCAAACACAGCATAGGCCAATGGTCCCATTTTACAGTCCTATGTTAGCTATAATTGGCTATAAAAATGATTATTAAGTCTGAGAATTACTGATGCAGCAAGTTTAAGAGGAGCCATGTCCCTAAAATAATGTTTCTCAACTCTCCACAACTTCAACATCATTGAATTACCACGCACACATTTGTACACTTATGTTATGAACTGGAATGCATAAAACATGGCCTATCAAGGCACAGCAGAGAGGGATGAGCAAAACTGTCCAAAAGGTTTAACCCACATAGCAAAATAAGAATACAGAAGGTAAAAAAAAGAGACTCTGCTCTGATTATTATTATTATTTTTAAATGTGGAACAATATCATAACATGCAAAGAAACGAGGGGAAAAAACAACGGACGTAAACCAGGAGGAAAAAGACTTCCGCGGTGCGTGAATACCACCACCTAAAACCAAACCAGTGGTGCCTGGAGAAACCTATGAGGCTATGAAAGCTCTGTACACTATTTTTAACTAAGAAAAAAACCCAATGTTGGTCCGCCTATGGGGTATCACAATGCATGTCTAAACCAATTCCCCACCCCACACATTTCTTGTTATTGTGCCTGTGTTTGAAGCACATTTATTGTTGTGTTTTTTTTAATACTGGATGGAAGCAGAGGGTCTCCAGAGCAGAAACCTGTTCATTGCAGCTCCTGGGACCCCCTGCTTCCAGAGATACTTACCTCCGAAGGGGGTGTCGGTATCTCTGTGGAGTTTAAAGGTCCTTGTTACTCGAGCCAATAGTAAGCCGCAACGGATGACGTCATGGCTTCCTATTGGTCTGCGTGATGCGGGACATTTAAACGTCGCCATTTCATTAGGCACACAGTTCCCTGGCTGCAGAAATACCGGCACCGCTACAGAGGTATCAATAGAAAGCCGGGGCTGAAGTTAACAGTTCAGCTCCCGAGACCCCATTACTATCCTGTAACAAAAAATAAATAAAACTTGTATGCTGCTTTAAAAAAAATGGTGTTTTTATAAAAAGGAAAAAAAATCTTTACCTGAAAGCACAAGATATATTTATTTGACGATTCGAAAATCCCTGAGATAAAGCATACTTCAACCTCAACTAAAATACTTTCACCAGATTCAGGGGGGCAACATGGTTTGGAAAGGTAAATAATGCACTCAGGCTATATTTACAATAAACAGGCAAGTTGATGTTCCCTAAAGAGATTTGTTGGTTAACAGTAATGTTTACTCCACCTGCATATGCTAGCATTATGTGCAGAATTTAACGTCAAGCTGTGTTCCCACTGATATGAAATTAAGGTAAAATCCTATTTCAATGCATTAAACGCCTCCATAGTGGATCCGACGGCGCGAGCGACGTCGATCACGCCAAATACAAAGAACTGGAGGCCAGTACGCATATCCATAGATCGCGCGTGCGAGAGGCCGAGTCGTGGCGAGAAAAACTTGCTTGAATTTGCCGCGCGACAGTCGGATCGCATGCGCGGTTCAGCCAATAAGGGGGAACCGCTCACGTGACATCATGGGCACGCCCTCACCACCCCCCTCCCCCCCATTGTGCAGGCCACGGATCTCTTCAAGTACACTCGTGATGTCACGCGCTCGGTCACGAATGCACACGCCTACTATGGACGCGGCCTTAAGCACCGAGTAATTCAAAAGAATTGGAACAAATTACAGAAAATATTGGAGTAAATGTGCCAAATGTCTTTGGCCATGAGAAAATGGAAATTACTGTATGCTCATTTGCATATCTTAGACAGGTCTGTAGCCCGCCTTTCACCATTATCACCCAGCACACAGCATTTCCACTGCATCAAGGGATTCTGGGAAATAACATGCAAATGAGCACATGAGAGATAGAGAGATAGATACACACCTTTTTGTATTTTGATAGATATACATCTATATAATACACAAGCGTTTGTGTATAATAAAAATTAAAAAAAACAATACCATGAAAAACCATTAATGGGTTGTTTACATTTCTAGCAAAAACAAGCAATTCGATATGTGTTTTGGATGAAAATGTGCATTTGCTCTCATGGAAAATTGAAATACTGTGCTGTACATCCAGGGGTTCTTTGTAATACTATAGCAAAGACTAATATCCTTTTTTTTTTTCTTTTTCCTTTACTGAAATTATTATCTGACATGTGGCTGTCGTGCCTGGGTGGTTGGAACAGAGGGACTGTAATGGTAACATGTAATGTTTCCAAATAGTAACATCATGAATTCCGTATTGAAATGCCTGTAATAACCAAAGTCACTGAATAAGCAGATATGACAAGCATAACACTGAACCCTTTCTAAGATGTTGCAATGCTTCACTAAGGCACATTGTTTAATGAATTCAATGCAGCTTTGTGTAAGCACTATTCACTAGAGAGGTTAAGAAGGATGAGCCAGAAGAGTCATCTGCTCAGACAGACTGGCCAGTTAAATTATTGGTCCACAAAAAAGGGCAACCTCAAGCAGGGTAAAAACACAGGAGTTTTATACTTCCAAAGCAATAATTGTACACGTGCAAAAATATGCCGCTTAGACAGATGATAAAGTGAAAAATAAAATAGTCCGTTATCTGGCACTTTCCTCCTTATACTTCCTCCCAAACCTGGCCTTACTACCTCCTTCCACATTACTGTTGGAAATACGATCATTCACCCAGTAGCCCAAGCACGCTGCCTAGGGGTCACACTCGATTCCTCTCTCACATTCAAAACGTTTCTAAAACTTGTCGCTTTTTCCTCCGCAATATCACAAAGATACGCCCTTTCCTCTGTTACTCGACTGCTAAAACTCTGACTCAGGCCCTCATTCTCTCCCGTCTTGATTACTGCAACCTCCTGCTGTCCGCCCTTCCTCCCTCTCACCTGTCTCCCCTACAATCTATCCTAAACGCTGCTGCCAGAATCACTCTGCTCTTTCCTAGATCTGTCTCAGCATCTCCCCTCCTGAAATCCCTCTCCTGGCTTCCGATCAAATCCCGCATCTCACACTCCATTCTCCTCCTCACTTTTAAAGATTTACACTCTTCTGCCCCTCCTTACATCTCAGCCCTAATTTCTCGCTATGCACCACCCCGACTCTTGCGTTCTTCTCAAGGATGTCTTCTTTCTACCCCCTTTGTATCTAAAGCCCTCTCCCGCCTTAAACCTTTCTCACTGACTGCCCCACACCTCTGGAATGCCCTTCCCCTCAATACCCGACTAGCATCCGATCTATCCACCTTTAACACCCACCTTAAGACACATTTGCTTAAAGAAGCGTATGAATAGCACTATGGATAATCCTCGACACGATACATAAAGCTTGGCCTCCTGCAGACGCACTTACTCGAATTTCCACCCAATGTCTCTGTACGTTCTCCCTACCTACCAATTAGATTGTAAGCTCTTCGGAGCAGGGACTCCTCTTCCTTAATGTTACTTTTATGTCTGGAGCACTTATTCCCATGACCTGTTATTTATATATTATTTGTTATTTATATGATTACATGTAGTACTAATGTGGAGCGCTATGTACATTTATGGCGCTATATAAATAAAGACATACAATAAGTCAGTGGAGTCTCACTGATAATACTCCGCGATTTTCCATTAATATGCCAGCTGGAGGGGCCCCACACCACTAAAGGCTCCGGTTTTTGTCCTCAGAAGTTGACATCTCTGCATTTATCTGGTGCCGCGTTTTATAATCACATTCTACAAGTATCTAAGAGAGCAAGAATATCATTAGAGATCAGTGTGTATCCTGTCAGCACATTGAAATGAAGCACCTGTGGTCACAGGCCCGTCCCAAGGTGGTAAGCAGGTAAGGCACCACTAAGGCCGAGTCCATAGAAGTACAGGCCGTGCTGAGCCGTGCGGACGCTCAGCGCTGAGCCCCTGCATCCTCAATGAGGATGCCTTGAGAGGGGGCTCACGCGAGCGTCCGCAGGCGTGCTGACAAGTTGGAGTTTTCAGCCGAGCGCCAAGCTGTTTTTCAGCGCGCTGTTGGCTGAAAACCTCCAATCACAGCACAGCAGTGTCAACATCACGGCACCGTGACGTCGGCGCTGTGACGTCGACGTCAGTGCGTAGCGGGTGATTGGCCCAGCGACGTCACTGCCCCGCCTCCAACCACCACACCCCGGCTCCGATCGCGCCTGCTGGCTCGCCTGTATGGGCATGAAATCGCCCAGATTTCAGCAGGCGAGCCTCAGCGTCAGCGCGGCTCGGATCTCCTCACCCTTCTATGGCCCGGGCCTTAGGGGCAGTAAGAGGGACTTAGTAGCAGCACTGCTGCTTTCCACTTGTTTTTTTTTTTTTAAATAGGATTGAAGCAGGGGGTCTCTGAGCCCTAAGGTTTATTGCTCCCGTTCACTTGGGCCAATAGGAATCTGCATATGTCATGGCTTCCTATTGGCCCAGGTGAGAGGCCAGTCACAACTGGGTAGCAATGCTGTTTTAAGTATTTATTTTCATTTCCTGCAGTCCCTAAACTGGAAAATTCGCCCAGTACAGCAGAACTAGAAACATCCGCAGCGGGTTTAGAAAAATGATTCAGACATTCTTCAGTAATTGTTTTCTGAAATATTAAGCTACCAGAAGAATTGGCCAATTTCAACACTACACAGGTGAGCATCCATCCAACAAAAACAGATTCCCCCCCAACCCCCTCTAGATCATAGCATTTTAATTTGGCAACAAACCTAAGATTATAGAAAGCAGAAAAATACTGCCTGTCAGTAGGATCTTTGGCTAACGCCCCTGGGGTGTGATTATTTCATTTTTAAACCATTTCTTGTGCATAACCAATCCAAGATTAGCTCAAGATAAGATTTGACTGGATTACATTTCCAAACTTCCACCAAGACGTACATCCTTTGGTTGCTTTGGGATTTTTTGACGACAGCCCAGTTCTTGTTGTGCATTATTGCTTTTAAAATTCCCCTAGATTAGAGAACAGCTGATGACTAATAAAATACAGATTTTATCCTAATGCTTCTGGAAAGGACAGCAACACACCTGCACCATCAACAAAAAAAGTGCAATATTTTGCAAGCTGTTTTTAGGTCAGGCTTTTTGGTCTCAGATAAAATAACCATGGCTTAGAACAGTGGTTCCCAATGGGGTGTTCAGCTCAAAAATATGTAATGGCGGTTCCCAAGCAGTATAGTGGGATCCTTAGACCATGTCTGGACTGTGCCCCTAGTAAAGCCACAAACTGCACCTTAGCGTGGGAGGTTTTGCTGACAATTACAGCGGGAGGTTCCACAGTGGCAAGGCATTGTGGGGCGGGACTTCGGAAGCTCCCACTGCAAGTGACAGCTATATCCCTCATTCTGTCTGAACACACTGAAGTGCAGTTTAGGGTACTAGCTCAGGACACTATACAGTTTGTTAGCATTGGTTTGTTGAGTAGGCAATAAGTAATATGGGGTTTGTGGAATAAATATTTTCTAGCAGGGAAAACAATGTAAAAAAAGATTGGGAACCATTGCCTTAATATCAATAGTAGACCAAATATGTAACTACTAAAATATTTCAATTTAAAATGTTAATTACAATATTTGTTATTGCTATGTAGGAATATGGGAGATTATTTTTATGGATCACTACAGCAGCTACTGGCAGAGAACTTATTTAGAACAAGATGTTCTTAAGGACTGGATTTAAGAATCAAACAGGTCAGGTTTTAAGGATATGCCTGCTTCAGCACAGGAGGTTCAGTCAAAATGAGTCACTGATTGAGTCACCTGTGCTGAAGCAGGAATATCCTTAATTCCCAGCATTGTTGGGATTCTTGAGGACTGGAGTTGGAAACCATTGCTTTAGAAAAACGGGTGGTCCAGATAGGTGCACTTTTCAGTCTGTGAGCACTGTGTGCTTATTAAGATGCTGTGATTGCTGGTTATATAAGATATAGGAATACAAAAGGGCCGACTATGGGAACGAGTTCCTGAATAATAAATGCTGAAGAGAAAAAGTGACTGCGTTGCAATAATTCACCCAATGCAGGCTCGTGCAGCAGCCAAAAGGGTTAGGCCAAGTTTCTAGTACTTGCTACGGCAACTGCGACATTGCGCAGCGCCGTAGCAAGTACATGTCTGTTGCGGGTGCCCAATGAGCGTGACGTCAGTCGTCGTATTTTGAAATATCCAGAGATCGTGGGGTGACATCACGGGCACGTGAGTGGATCAGCCAATGAGGGCAAAACGCTCACGGCCACGCACCCTAGTCGCGATCTCTGGTCTCCTGCACCGGAGTGCAGTAATCGCTGTAGGACGGCGATGGCTGATGTCAAGTGGTCACGTCAACCCCTGCTATAAACTCAGCTCTCCTCTACACATACACATGCCGCTATGGAGAATGTGCCGATACAGCTGATACTCTCGTACATTTTTGGAACTCATAAAGTCCTGGTAAACACGAATCCATTGTGTTCAACCCCCTGATCAGGAACCACTCCCTCAAGATGTCTTTTGGGATAACCAAGTAGTACTCCATTCATATGTATTCTCATGTTTAAAGCAAAACAGGGTATCTTGGGGTATTTTGTTTTTTAAATAGATCAGTTCTGTAGTATTAAATAGTAACCTTTATTTTGTTTTTATTCAAATCTTATTGCCATTTTGAATGCATTTTAATATATGGAGCATCCTTTGATTTCTATAGCAGGTTTTACAACACCTCCCCAGCAGTGCAAGATCTTTACAATACTTTCCTGTTAGCGATAATTTGTTGCCAATATTCCCAGCAGTTTGATCTGCAAACTGTAACAATAGATAGTGTTACCTTAGGAATACAATGAAGCATTGTAGCTGCTGAGTAAGGCTGCGTCCATAGAGGGGAGCCGCGCGGATGCTCCGCGATGAGCCCCATCATCCTCAATGAGGATGTCTTGAGAGGGGGCTCCCGCGAGCGTCCGCAGGCGTGCTGAGGCGCTGGAATTTTCACCCGACAGCAGAACCTGTTTCTCAGCGCGATGTCGGCTGAAAACACCCAATCAGCGCGAAGCAGCGTCATGACGTCGACGCTTCGCGGGCTATTGGCTCACCATCGCGCACGCTGGCTCACCTGCCAGTCAGTCCATGGAATCACTCCTGACGAGCCTCAGCGCGGAAGAACGCGGATTCCCCCTTTATGGACTCAGCATTACACTGACTGAAGCAGCCATTATGTTAAATTATGTTAGGCACACAATCAGGATTTTGACCAATTTATAACATGAGCCCCAAACAATTGCCAGATTAGGTAAAAACATAGAATTACACATTGTTGCATGCTTTTCATATACAAAAAGAAAAAAAGAAAAAGTTGGAAAGTAGTATTGCTGCTTTAATCAATTGGTTATTCCTAACATTTCTTGCGGCTGAAGGTCTCTCAGTGAGGGTTGATAATCACAGAGTATGCTGATATTTTTATTCACATAGAAATACTTCAAAATAGCAGCGATATTTACAGACCGAAATGTAAACAAAAAAAAGAAATAATGCTCACTAAATTAATGATGTAGGTGTAATATGGTTGTGCCTTAAACATCTAGTATGACGGTGGGTGCAACTGATGATAATTTTTAATTGTTAATTAATGTTTACAGACCACCTCTAGTGTACCAGAAACCCTTATATGCCTCAAAACAATGCGAAAGACTTTTCTAGACCAAGCATGTTTACTATAGACAGTCACATATAACACAGGAAGTAAGCCACAGAGTAAGTGACACCTTGTAACAGAAGCACTGGTGTACAATTTTTTTTTTTTTAAATAAGACCAAGAACAGCAATCTGAATACACAATTTGACCCATCTGGATCAGCTGGGTAATTAAATTAAGAGATAGATATAACATTATGTCCATTACATGCTCACGCACTTACAATAGCTGTGTCGTTCTTGCTGAAAACAGGATTATGTGCCTATAAATTACAGAACTTCAACTGTGAAGCCACAAGTAGGAGCAAAATGAACTAATAACTGCATTAGGCTTAATTATTTTAAAGCCGATTAAACATATATTAGACAAGTATAGGAAACTAAATTATCCTGAATGTAGTAGATCATGACAATGTTTGTAAACATGGCAAATTGGCATTAAGGGACGTTAACTTCTCATCTCAGACCTGTCTTTTTCTACACCGCTCTAGTTAATTATTTGTATGTAGAGGATGTAAACAAAAATAACAATTATTTTTAAATCAAAAGATATTCTAACATTAGACAAGAAAAAGGCATTGCCTACTCTTCTGCAGTGTAAACACAAGCAATTAAGGAATGCTAAAAACATCTAAATAAATATTTCCCAACAGTAATAGATGCTTTATTAAACAATATTGCAGCCCATGCCAAAATATATATTTTCATCCTGATAAAGGGCAATCCACTTCAGATGGTAAAATCCTTGGATCAGGGACTGCCTCTCGATCGTCTCACTTTGTTCTATATGTACTCTTTGTTATACACGGTTATTGTCCTTCCAACCACATTGTACTGCACAATGTCACCATACAAATATTGTTTTTACAAGTTTTTTTTAACCCCTTTGCGGTCAGCGGGACCGGCAATGCATTTGCTTTCATGTTTTTTGGTTTGGTACATGATGTATATTTGGAATTTTTAAGAAAACAATGTGTTGCACAAATAGGATCATTATTGCTGGTGTAATGTTTTGACTTGAAACAATGAGAAATCTGACAGTTCCTGGGGCTGCAGCATTAGGCCGCGCGCATAGTGCCCATGACGTCACCGCCAGCGAAAGTTGTAGTTCACTTTGCGGTGGCGGCACGGGCGACCAGGGCATTGATTGGTTCGGGGCAGTCACATGAGACGACAGCCCCGGAAAAATCCAATATTCCCGGCTGCAAAAACTCACGTCGCGCTTACTATAAGCGCACGCAGCGGCGACAATGCATTTGTTTTCGGCCGACGTCGCCAGCACTATAAGCGCAGTCTTATACATCACCAGCATTGCAGATAAAGTTCTGAGATATATAGATTTATACACACACCTACGTGTGTGTGTGTGTGTGTGTGTGTGTGTGTGTGTGTGTGTATGTATATATATATATATATATATATATATATATATATATATGTACACACACACATATATACATATATATATGCAAATACAACTGTATGCTCATCTGCATGTCTTAGGCAGGTCTGCAACCCCACCTTTCCCCATTATCATCCAGCATACAGCACTTCCACTGCAGCAAGGGATTCTGGGAAATGACATGCAAATGAGCATATATATATATATATATATATATATATATATATATATATATATATATATATATACACACATATCACACACACACACACACACACACACACACACACACACAGTAAGTGCAGGCTGCGGCTCCCCGGTCTCCCTCCTCGGCTTCCCCGCCTGCACTGTCCCGGCGAGCTCCCCCACCTCGGCCTCCCCTAGCCTGGCTCCCCGCCTCCCCTGTCCCAGCGGGCCGGCTCCCCCTCCTCGGCCTCCCCGTCTGCACTGTCCCGGCTACCCCGCCTCGGCCTCCCCGTCTGCACTGTCCCGACGGGCCGACTACCCCGCCTCGGCCTCCCCTGGGCCGGCGGGTGTGTACACGGGGTGCCCGCCCCGCAGGACTCGGCGCTGAGCTCCCTCACTCCAAACCGCGCGTTTTCAGTTACCGTCTCGGGGTGAGTTCTCGTGGTGTTTTGTTGGGGCGATAATGGCGTCCTTCCTCGCGAGAGCACGCGCGCACATCGGCCTGTTCCTCCGCGATGCCGTCGCCTGGCTGCTGCTCCTGGATACTGCAGCGTCTTCTGCGGCTGCTCGCGCATGCGCAGGCCCCGCTGGCAGGCGCGGCGGCCTGGCAGAGCACGCCCCCTACAGGCAGCGCTGCGCACCTCACACAGGGGGAGAGGAGGAACAAAATGGCGCGCGCGAGACTCTCACACAGCTGCACCTGAGGGGCACAGCATCTCCCAGGGCGGCCATTTTATTTCAAACCGTTATTGATCCGGACATTTCCAGTGCTTTTTTGTGTGTGTGTGTGTGTGTGTGTGTGTGTGTGTGTGTGTGTGTGTGTGTGTGTGTGTGTGTGTGTGTGTGTGTGTGTGTGTGTGTATTTGCGTGTGTGTATTTGCAAGATATATATTATTTTTTTTGCTATATATATACACACACACACACATTTGCATGTAATTTCCCAGAATCCCTTGCTGCAGTGGAAGCACTGTGTGCTGGGTGATAATGGTGAAAGGCAGGCTTGCAGACCTGTCAGACTGAGTCCCCGCTGGCGCTGAGCGCGCTTACTTTAGTCAATGTGGATCGTCACATCCACGCTCACTCTGTGTGCGCGCGCGCTCATGCAAGGGCACACACGCTTGGCGCTTGGGTAAACACATTTTTTTTAACTTTCGAGCGCGCTCAATTTGCCTGCAATGCCCCCCCGCAGGCTGTTAATCAGGAGACAATTCATAATTTATTTTACCAGACAGTGACAAGCTTGCACAACATTTGGGGGGCGGTCCCTTCGTCAGGTTCGCCCCCGAAATGCTTGTCACTGATTGCTAAAATAAATGATGAATTCTTACATTGATTGCTGATGAACAAGTCGGTGCGCAGAGGAGAAATCGTTAATATTGCGACAGCGTTCTCTGCCAGGGAAAAAATCAATTTGCAAAGATGGAAGCAGGCACGGCAGGACTTTGACAAATAAAGTTTATTGCAAAACTATCAATGTTTCGTCTCTACAGCAGGGGTATGCAAACTTTTTTTCTTTGCACCCCCCTGCCTGCTCTCCCCCACTGCTTGCCCCCCCCCCTCTCTTACCTTATCTCCCGCATTGTTGACGTCACAACGTCATGTGACTTCGCGTTGCCATTTGACCCGGTGGCAGCCAGCCGGCTGCGAGCAGGTGAGAGGGAGTTACAGAGACCTCGCGCACTCCCCCGGCATTTAATTTCAAACCATTTAAATGTGGTGGGGAAGAGCGCGGGGCCTCTGTAAGAGCCGCATTCCCCCCCCCCCCCTCCTTACCCCAGAAAATCTCGGGCCCCCCAGTTTGCGTAGCCCCGCTCTACAGGATATGCCGGGGTATTGAGAAATGCTCCTGTAGAGAGCCAAAACTTTGATAGTTCTGCAATAAACTGTATCTTTCTAAGCCAGTGTTTTTCAACCAGGGTTCCTATTAACCCTTGGGTTCCCCGGGCATCCCTAAAGGGTTCCCTGCAATTTTAAGATCATTTTAAAATTGTACCAAATACAGAAGAATTTACAATGCATCTGATCTCAGACACGCTGTAATAGAGAGTTGAGGTTCCTCAGAATTTGACATAGGGTTCCTTAACCCCCAAAAATGTTGTGTGTGTGTGGCCATGTCTCCATCTGCCCCCTCCCCCTCACTATGTTGCTCCGCAGGGGAACTTCACTCCCCAGAATGCCCCAGGAGCTTAGGTCATGTGACACAGTACAGGCAATAGGGCTGCTAGAATCTCCTGAAGGGAGATTGGAACGTTGGGAGCGCTTGAAGTGCAAGCTGACAGTTCAGTTGGAGCCTGGGCCGAGACAGGGAAGATAAGATCTGGGTGGCAATGGCAGTCTCAGTGTGTGAGGCCAGACATCCCCCGTTTATTGTGCCAAATGCGTGCGGTGAGGAGTCCTTGGATACAGCCTGCTTTCTGGCAACCTTCCAATGGTGTTCTGGAGTGGCTCCACAATGCCTGGGACATTTGCAGCGTGAGGACTATTTATCACCATCCAGCAATCTCTGAGTGGGGACTTCCTGTGACCTGGTTACCTGACCCGCTGTATACTCGGTCCCCATGGGCTCGGTCCCCATGTATACTAGTCCCCATGGGCTAGCAAGCGTGAGGCAGACAAAGCAGCACAGTACAGACCAGCTGCAGGAGTCCCAGCACAGAGAAAATAACATCAGTGTAGTCCAAACGTTCCACACGGGTCTGGGAGTCTAGGGGTAGTGAGAGGGTTGTCTCTGCTCCGCTGCTGTACTGTGCTGCTTTGTCTGCCTCACGCTTGCAGTTCTTACTGATGCTGGGCTGCTAGCCCATGGGGGCTGCTAGCCCATGGGGACTTGCTGCTTTACCTGCCTTACTTGTCCTACATTTCAGTGCTCACTGCTACTGGGCTGTCAGCTTAAGGGGACTTCCTCACTGCCTTATTTGCCCTATGCTTTAGTGTCCACTGTTGCTGGGCTGTCAGTTCACATCTCACTACTGTCTGCTACTTACCATCAGCATTAGGCTGTTCCAGCATCTTTCACAGGGTCTTTTGTAAATTTACCCTTGTGGCTTTACCCTCATTATTTATTATTATTATTATTTTTTAAGCCATTTGGGTATTTTCTGCTGCATGTTACACATCTCCCCCAGCAATTATTATTATGTGACTGTTATGTTATTGTGTTATTCTATGCTATATTTGTAATGTCTTTGATATCTGATGCACAGTTTTTTGACTATTTTTTTCTGCGCTCTGGTTTGTCCATTTATATTATCTTTTGAGTTCTCACTTTGATCTGCCGATCTTTGTTACACTACTAGGGGAATTTTCTTTCCCCTGGTTCTGTTATGTTCTGTTGGAACTCTTACTATTTGGTCTTTCCAGGTTAGGGGTTGATTTGTGTTAAGTTATAATTAATTATATTTTGCAGCAGTTTTTCATGTGGTATGTGTTTGAGTTTGTCTCTTGTGTTTTTATGATGCATTGCTAATAAAGTCCATTTTTCAATTTTTCTATTACATACTATTTGAGTGCTCCCTAATTTTGACCCTTCTTTTTTCTTTTTGTGTTTATTAATTTATTTGGGTCGGTAGCACCGCCAGAAGGTTACTTTTACCGTGATATCTGATTTTGTGTATTATTAGGTCTCTCAGAGTTGATTTGACTGCGGCACCATTTCTGTGTTATATATATATATATATATATATATATATATATATATATATATATATATATATATATATATATATATACAGTGTTCGACAAACCTATACATTTGCTCGCCCCGGGCGAGTGGATTTAACCCCCGGGCGAGTAAATATTGGCCCAAGCAGCACACGTTTGGTACTAGGTGGCGAGTAGATTTTTTTGTGTGGCGAGTAGATTTTTTGGTGATTTGTCAACCACTGTGTATATATATATATATATATATATATATATATAATATATATATATATTAAACATTTAACTCTTTGTTTTAGAAAAGCTGTATGAATATTTATTTTTCCTTACAAAGCGCAGCATGATGGCAGATTCTGTGACTGTTGATTGAGTAAATAAATAAACACTTGCATTGGCATCTTCAAAGAACCCAAATCATTTCCATTAGGAGGTTTTTCTGTACCAAAATAACAAATTCCATTAGGAATATCGTTTGAGTCACTCTCTAAATCCTGAATAACACTGGGAATTATTTCCTTTAATATATGTTAAAAAAAAAAGAGGGGGGGGGGGAAATAGGTAGTATGATACCTTTTTTATTAAACCAGGAAAAGTTAGCTATGGACAAGCTATCCAACATCTCAAACAGTGGCAGAACTACCATAGGTGAAGCCAAATCGCCCATCCTCCACGCGGGTTGCGGCAATTATTTTAGCATCTCGAACAGCATTCCTCCATTTCTAAAGACCTCCCTGTCTCCCCACCCTCTATGCGGGCCCTACATGAGGTGCGGTTGCTTTTCCAAGGGGCGACGGAGGGAGCCCATCCAGATGGTCCTACCACAGAAGTTAGGCCCCCCCGCTGGAAGTCAGGCCTAACTCCCGTGATCACTGCCTGTGTGGGCTTCCTGCATTGGCGCTGCGTAAGGCCCCACTCCACAGGTAGAGCCCCAGGGGGAAGTGGGGGGGAGGGGAGGGGGTTAAGGCCTCTCTTTTTAACTTGCACTGGGCCCACGTGAGGAGTTTTGCCGCTGCTCACAGGGTTTCTTTAGGTATGGCAGTTGTACAGCGAGTCAGAGATTCTATACAATTTGTACTGTAATGATTTCCAGTGGGAATAGAGAAAGGATATGCAATATAGGAACATGTTGTTTGTAGTTATGTGTGGGAATTGTCACAGGAGGGATAAGTGACTACTGCCTGTTGTAGTGTAATTAAACTACATCCATTCCTTTAATATATCATGTATCAAAAGACAGAGGTAGCCCAAATCAGATTGGTAAGGCATATACTAGCGAGTGCACACGGAGAATAAAATATAGATATACTTCACACAGAGCCGAGCCACGGAGAAGAAGAGTCGACACAACCAGGTAAGTGATCGATCAAAAAGTGTATTGTACACAACTCGACTCCGAAACCTTCTCCTCCACCTCAACCCTGAGGAAGGTTCCATAGTTGAATCGAAACATTGGAGTTGTAGTTCTGTACAATATACAGTACACCTTTTGATTGATCACTTAGCTGGATGTGCCATCTCTTCTCCATGGTCTGGCTCTTCCGGAAGTATATCTACATTCTTTTAATATATGTTATGGCCACTAGATGTCAGGCTTATGAAATTAAACTAAGCTTTATGAGAACATGGTTATGAGTTTTTTCTTTTATTTACTTTATTGGCAATCTGATTTTAACTGGATGTCCAGTTATAAAACAAAATAACAGAGCTACTGCCAATTTAATTAATAAATGTATTTATTTATATACTTTGCTGCTCATCTGTAAAACTTAGTTACTGCAAAAACACACTTTAGTTTAAATGTTGTGCTTGTTGTTTATTTGGTTCCTGAGTTTCAGGTCATTGCAATGGGTTTTCTCAGCTATCTGTCTCATCCCACAATGAGCAGCCACCTTACCTTTTGGTTCCAGCATTTCCCCGTATTCCCTGTAGATGAGGGGTGGGAAACTCGCTGTCTCCCTGTCTCAGTCCTCCGTTCCAGCCGCAGCATCACGGTCTGTCACTCTCACCTTTATCCAACGCATCTGCACTCCCTAAGGGCTGGACCCGCTGCACCTGGCGCCGCACGAGCGTTCCCCACCAGCAGGGGAATCCTCCCGAGCCGGTCCCAGTCCCCCCTCGCTGCACAGCTCACTACACGCTGTGACGCGTCAGCCACCAGGGGATTCAAGAGAATTGTAATCCCAAGCGGCGACGCGTCACGTGGTGTGGCTGTGAGCCAATGAGGAGGGGAGGCTTCGGGGAGCGGGGAGGAGAGGGAAAGCGGCTGCAGCACCAAGGGAGCCCCCCTGCTCCCTCCCACAGACTCTCTTGGGGGTGTCCCCCTTCCGATTCCCCCCCTGCTCCGATCTCCCGGGCTCCGATTCACCCCTCCCCCCACCCCGTGTGTATTTGTGAGTGCCTGTCTGTATGTGTGTGCCTGAGTGCCTGTCTGTGTGTGAGGAGTTGAGGGGCTGAGGATTTGAGGGGCTGACCGGCTGACGGGTGGTCCCGCCCTCTCACGTCATGGCCGTGCCCCCCCACCTGTTTTGGCCACCCCCTCCCCCCCCCCCCCCCACCCCGCAAAAATGGTCCCTTTGGACTGGAAAAAGCCCCAAGTGCCTCTCCACGCACTGCCTGTCGGCAGTGCGGGCGCGTGGTCTGAGGCAGCGGGGCCTTAGCCTTATACAGGGCTGGCCAACCCCAGTCCTCAAGGGCCATCAACAGGTTTAGGTAGGGTTGCCAGGTTTCCAGTATTGAACCGGACTGTCCTGTATTTGTACACTGTCCAGTGAAAAATGAGAGGTAATACTGGACATGTATGTGTATACCGGTATTACCCCTCTGGACATAGTGACCTGTCCGGCTTGGGAGGCCGCAGGATTTCCCTGAGCAGGAAGAGAACAGGGCTGCTGCTAGGGGGCTGTGCAGCTTCCTCCACCTGATTGGCTGCATTACCCAGCAGCAGCCAATCAGTAGGAGGTATCAAGAGCCTGGGGGTGGGGCCAAAGAGAGGAGGAAACAGCATGGAACGGGGATAGGTGAGAGGAGTGTGTGTGTGTCGAGTGTGTTGTAGCTTTCACCATTGAGTCCAGTGTTTTTGGAGAAAACACCTGGCAACCCTAGTTTCATGATATCACAGCTTCAGGATAGGTGGCTCAGTCAACGACTGAGCAACCTTTGCTGAAGCAGGGATATCCTTAAGACCTAATCCGCTGGGGGCACTTGAGGACTGCAGTTGGCCACCCCGACTCTAGTGTAAGTGTTACGCTCTCAGGAGCAGGACCTCATTACCTTCCGTATCTGTTTGCGCTTGTCTGTCCTTACTTGGTAAGTCCTTCTGTTTATGTAATATTCATCACCCTGTACCCCCGCTGTACCGCGCTGCGGAATATGTTGGCGCTTTACAATAAAAACAGCTCCCGTGAAATGTTCAGAGCAGAGAGCCGCATTATCTGTCATCTGTTGTAAGTTTAGTATTTTCAGCTAATTAGAACAATGACATAAAACACACACACACACACACACACAAACCTCCGCTGCCAGTGGAGGTCTGAAATCCATTATGTTGTGTTTGTACACATTATGTTTCTATCCCTTCTGGCAGAGAAGCAGTTAAAGTAGTTTTGAAAAATTCCATCGCTTATAATTTAGTCTGCATTTTTCCCCCATGAACTCCATGTGATAATCCATTTATTCAATATGTAGTATAACAATATGGTGACATGACACGGAGCCATTATACACACACCCGACAGACTCTAAATAAGAAACTCACATCTGCAGAGCTTTAATATACAAAGCAAAGAAGTCACCATATAAAGGATGAACAGGACTGACTCGGGCTCGTCAAGTCCCCCCCAAGCAGGTCAGGTTTTCAGGATATCCCAGCTTCAGCACAGGCTACACTTCGACTAAGCCTCTGATTGAGCAACCTGGGCAGAAGCAGGGACTGATTGAGCCACCTGTGCTGAAGCTGAGATATCTTGAAAACCTGACCTGTTTGGAGGGTCTTGAGGACTGGAGCTGAGCACCCCTGCTGTACAGTTAACACGGCATTAACATTGACCAAAGTGAATGGAAGTTATTGCAGCTTATACTGCCTAACCACCACATCACATAGGGAGGTGAAAGGATGAAAACGAATACGATAACTGAAAATAGATATATTTAGTACATATCAAAAAGGTTCCAACCTGAGGTCTGGGGTGAGCACAGTGTGCCAACTCAATAGGCATATTAGGGAGGGAAAGTCCTGACATTACCCCTCATATCAGATTGTTTCCTTGGGGACCTGCCACACGCACAACGCAGTCCTGCCGTGCTTCAGTGTTCCAGGTAACTCACAGGACCAGTGATAATACGGGAGATACAAATTAACCATCTGTCCATGCAGCGGTTGCAAGAGCAATGGGCAGATAAGGACTGTCCAGCCCGGTGCGGGGGTGTTTGTTTAAACCTCTTGGCACCGGGTGAGCAGCCTGCACTTTGGTTTGAAGGGTTGGCTTACAGTCCGGTATGAGGGTTCATGCAGCACCCGCATATAAGGGTTGCAACAAAATCACAGGATGAAACAGAGATGGGTCAAACTAAACGGATAAGACAGTAACAAATGTGTATCCAAATATACCCCAAAAAGCCAGATGTACAGTTTTAAGCATAAATGCTTTGTTTCTATTTGACATGTACCTGTGAGACATAGAATATAATAGCTTATATCGCTGGCAGAACATAGGCATTTCAGTTTAATACAGAAATACACCATTTAAACATACTGTAGAATATACTACGTTATCTGTAGAGGGCTTCATGTTTCCCACGGGTGGCCAACTGCAGTCCTCAGGGGCCAGGTATTAAGGATATCCCTGCTTCCGCAAAGATGGCTCAGTCAACAACTGAGCCACCTGTGCTGAAGCAGGGATTTCCTTAAAACGTGACTTGTTGGTGGCCCTTGAGGACAGGAGTTGGCCACCCCTGCTATACTGCTGAATTTAGATATCTCTTTATCCCATGTGCTGAAGATGCAGCAATTAGATTGTAAGCTCTTCGGGGCAGCGACTCCTTTTTCTAAATGTTATTTTTATGTCTGAAGCGCTTCTTCCCATTATGTGTTATTTGTTATTTATATTATTATGCCACATGTATTACTGTTGTGAAGCGCTATGTACATTAATGGCGCTATATAAATAAAGATATACCTACATACTGTGCAAGTGATTGGCAATAACATGGCAATAGCATGCTTACACAGAACAAACTCTGCGTCAACTGAGTAAAGATAATGGATTTGTACATCAGAAATATGGAACCCGCATCATACACAGATTGATAAAGAATAGGGAGGTTGGAAGATTCGCTCTTGCATATTTTATTTCAACATTACAACTTTGTAATCACTACACCACAATTTATTTGGGAGGATCAAAACACAAATAGCTTAAACCATAAAACACAGCTCCTATGTAACACCAGAAAATAAAAAGATTTGTGCATTCATAAATCATTATCTGTTCATCTCTGTCAGGACGTGCTCACCACAAACGAGACGGGACCGCGGTGCTGAGGTGGGATAGGATATAACGCCACCCACAGCCACGAGGGCACGTCTTGAGAGTAGAGTGGTCTGGGAGTCCGGATCGGGGCAGGAGAGATACGGATGGTAGAGGGTGCTGTTTGCTAAATCCGGGGTTAGAGAGAGGGACGTAATCGTTTACCGTTTGCCGAGATCGGGATGCCAGAGGTGCGGAGAGTCGTGTTGCCGTATGCCGAGTTCGGGATGCCAGAGGTGCGGGTAGACGTAGCGGAAGCCGGTTCGGTACACGAGGAAGACTGCAAAACAAGACAGGACAAGACAGGACTAGGGAGGCAGAGAGTGATGAGAACAACTGGTTCTATGCTCAGCCGATGAGTTAATGAAGCTGCAGGGTATATATAGGCAAGAGGGTCCAATGGCCGAGTAGCAAGGTGGGGGGGTGTGAATGGGCCAGACTGAGTCAGGGATAGGTCCAGAGTAACTCCTGGGGGAGGGAGTAGACGAACGGATGTATTTGATTGCAGCATTACAAATGGGCGATATGCCTTTAAGAGGCTGACGCTCCTCTATGTGGGCGCGCCCCCGTGTGGCCGTTCCTGCGAGCGCGTGACCGGACACACGCCCAGACCCGACAGTAGAAGGGGAGTGCTGGCGTGCGCGCGCGCGTCTAGGCAAGATAGCGACCGGCGTCCTGGAGGAAGGATCGCTGCGAGGCGCGGGAGAGTCCGGTGGAGCCGCGGGTAAGTGAGGAGCACGCCGAGGGCGGCGTGACTCCCAGGTCGTGACAATCTCCCACCAACTATTTCAGCAGTTTCTATATTATTTATTTATTTGTAAAAAATGTTTTACCAGGAAGTAATACATTGAGAGTTACCTCTCGTTTTCACGTATGTCCCGGGCATAGAATTATGATGACAAATAATACATGGTTACAAATACATAGTTTCATTAAGTGAGCAAGGTTATACATTGCATGCACAGTAAGAGATATATGTTATGGTCATATGTAACACCGATGGCGGCTGTGAGAGTCTCCAGTAGCTTGTTCCAGTTGCGAGGTGCACGGTAAGAGGAGGAGCGGCTGGATACTTTGTTGAACCTTGGGACCATGAACAGTCTTTTTGGAGTCAGACCTCAGATGATAGGTATTGCATGTGGTAGGGGTGAGGAGCTTATTCAGGTAGGCGGGTAGCTTGCCCAGAAAGTATTTGAAGGCAAGACAGGAGAGATGAACTTTGCGCCTAGACTCTAGTGATGACCAATCTAGTCATGATGGGCCATGATGTCTTTATAGGTGAAGTGGAGAAGCACAGAGGTTCATTATCACCTGGAAGGCGACTTCGATACAGAACTTTGCAGAGTTTACTGTGATGACTAATCTAGTTCTTTGAGCATTTCGCAGTGATGTGTGTTGTAGTTGTATTGGAGGACAAAGCGGCATATTGTGTGTGTGTGTGTGTGTATGTGTGTGTGTATAGATATATAATATATTTATTTTTTTATCTGTCTTCATTTTGAAATGCGCCTGACTCCCTGGCCCCTTTTATGCCATTCTTAGTTTTGTGTCTCCATGTTCATTTTACTCATTTTCATAACTTCTAGACACCTTAAATAATTATAATCTGTGTTCTGATTTCCCCATATGAAACTAGACAGTGTTTCAACCTACAAACAAATACACATTTTTGATACACATTTTGTGAAAGAAAAGAATTAGTGCGCTACCAAGCTGTGGTGTATAAGCTAGGGATGTGTATATAGCGGATAATAGTTATTCAATTGGTGTAATGAACAGTGACTGACAAATCACCAAAAAATCTACTCGCCACACAAAAAAATCTACTCGCCACCTAGTACCAAACGTGTACTGCTTGGGCCAATATTTACTCGCCCGGGGGTTAAATCCACTCGCCCGGGGCGAGCAAATGTATAGGTTTGTCGAACACTGGTAATGAACATATAATATATTTTTAAAGTGGCAATATTAAAACCGTGTTAGTGTGCTATTAACAAATCCTAAAAAACATAAAAAATATTCCATAGGTGAACGAAAGTTCAATCAAAGATTTAGAACGTCCTATCTGTGATGAAAAGAGTATTCCAATTATTTTTGTGAGGATAGAGACCCCAGGCGTGTGCTGCTCCCCTTCCAAGGTTTTCCACTCCGCCGTCAATACCTGGAAAGAGCTTTTCTCCCTCTTTACATATTTTTGATACAGTTTAACACTTTAAAAATCCTTTTTAGTTGACATTCAAGAACACAATCTTTATTCCTCTGAGCACCTCAAAACTGTAGCTTAGCTTTGGAGATAACAAGACATTTCTTGTGCACCTGTGAATGACCTGTCTATTAAGACAGCTCTCCCTCTATTACAGAGGTTAGGAGAACTTTTTTGCAGGTACAGCAGTGTTAAGACTTGCAAAGAGGGGGGGAAACCTTGGCGTGGTTTGCAAGCTTAAAATGCTTTGGCCAAAGAGTTTAACTAAGTGACCCCCACTTATCTGTTTTTCTTTTCATAAGTATTTAACTATATAATTAAACTATATAATTAGTTATATTGGATGCAGCACCGAGGCTTTGTGTCTCTTGTTATACTGGATACACGAGGTCACACGAGGGCTTGTGTTCTGAGCTTTCGGAGGTTGTGTGTTAGCTTTGGAGATCTGTTTTTACCAGCAGGACTGATTTTGTGACTGATAACATGAGAAGTCCCGGTTCCCTG
Organism: Ascaphus truei; assembly: GCF_040206685.1. Lineage (NCBI taxonomy): Eukaryota > Metazoa > Chordata > Amphibia > Anura > Ascaphidae > Ascaphus > Ascaphus truei. Next base: position 7,701,768 of record NC_134501.1, read on the forward strand.
GCACACATCAGACTTAAAATAACAATTGCACAATCGCTCATTTTACTTTTAAATGTTGCAACTCTTCTGAACTGAGATCCAGTCCGATATAAAATAATTTACATTCGTAAAATGAATATTCATATTTTTTTTAACCTGCTCAATTTTATTGAATAATATAGGTCAAAAATGAGCGTACAGAAATAAAAAAGAAAAAGGGGGAGAAGTTAGGGAGACACAATAGGTATTACAAATGTAATAGAAAAAATGCGCACAGTCTCAATAGATCCCCTTGATTCAGAATAGGTAGTCTCCCGCTGCAGCTTTCACTCTCCCGGGATCAGCGGGGTGGATACGAAACATGCAAATAAAAAGAAAGCGCAAAAAAGGAAAAAACACAATCAATAAAGATAATAACCTTTATATCAAAAAATGCATAGTAAAATTCACTTCATTAAAATAAGGATTCCCATGAACCCACAATACCACATTAACTAAGCACTAACGGGGGTCCCTATTACAAATGTACAGGAAGGTACAAAGACAGTGTCTCGACAAATAATGATTATTAAATCACCAAATTAGCAAAAAAAAATGCAAAGTGTAATTATGACAGTGACACCATCTCCAAAATGTTACTGTAACCCTCTCTGTCTGGTTCCTAGGGAGTTTACATCAAATGTCTCTTAACTTGGTTTGCTCAGTCGATCCCCGTGTCGGGGTGCATGCGGAAGCATGACATCAGTGGCACGTGAGCGGTTCAGCCAATGAGGGATATATTTATATCTATATAGCCCAATCCAAGACAGAAAATGCATAAGTCTGGGCTATTTATTATAAAACAGGGCGATACAAGGATCAAGATAAGGTGTAGCAAACAAATAACATGTGAATAGCAAAATACAGAATCAGAGAGAATATTAATACCAATTAAGTGTTCGAAAAACAAGCTGATGGAGGAGATATTGAAGTAGAGATAATAATAATAGCCACTATAGCCTGAAGCCACATTGAGGTGTCAATCTGATAGAAGCTGATACAGTGTAATGCAACAAATACTGTTATTATTTCTTGATTGAAGATAGATCAGTAACACATATGTTGCAATGTATAGCCAACATAAGCCTGCATGACCAATTTGCAGGTCCTAACACTACCTGATTTACCGCTGCTGGAGGGAGAATTACCACATTGGGTTTGTCATATACAGGAACATGAAAAAAAAACTGGCTAGTTGGAAAGTGGGGCTTTAAAGCGAGCTTAAACCCAGGGAGGAGGGGCCCCCAACCTCCAAACAACTGATACCAGTGAAACAGATATTACACACACAATGGTTTTATTTGACAGCAAACCAATTCATTCAAAAGCTTTGTGGAAACGCATCAAGTGAGTGTGAGAAGACATAGAAAAGCACTAAACACACTGGAGAAGCTGCTACATGGTTTGAGCTCTTCACTCTATTGCAACTCCATTACTTATTATTTGTTTCCAATAATTTTATTGTATTTTTATAATGATAAGGGTACAGACGTAGGTGGGCATAGGGTTTTCAAGGATATGCATATCCATGACATAGAATCGTGCTATCGACGGAAACAGGAATTAAATCTAAACAGAGTCTTAAAAACACATTGCCCAAAACTATTCAACGTCTTATCAAAAACATAAATATATTGTCATATGCCAGATTGACCTTCGGGCGTAATCATGAAGAGGGTACAACTATTTCAAACTACTAAGAATAATCTTCCCCACCTTCTCTTGTAATAACTTTTATTAAGGGAGTAAGGGTTCTACAGCTGTGGATTTGGATATTGTACATGTGAATATCCATGGTTGTCAAACAAATTCTCGTAGGGCGGCGATTAAGCACAGCCATCAGTGTCTCCATCTCTGCAACGTAATTTAACCGAGAGAGGAACAGATTTGATCAAATGTGAGCGGGCGGCTTCTCAATGCTATTGGGCACCTGGCTGCCGTGAGAATATGTGTAATAAGCTTATTTAGTGCCATTCACATATTTGGGACTGGACCCACAAAGAGCAAGTGCAAAGGATCCACTGGTATTATTATACCCAGAACTCTTCCAATTAGTTTTTTGGACAGAGGTCCAAAAACTTGATGTCACCCAGAATGTCCACCACATCTGGAAGAGTGTGCCCCTTTGTCCACATCCCCTCCCACATTGATCTCCAGCACCCATGTAAACGTGAGCCAGTTGAGTGGGAGTCAGATAATATTGCTACTCTATTACATATAGTTAAGTGAGAGTCCGAGTGTATAGTTCCTTTATGGTTTGCAGTCACACAGCATCCACGAGCAGGGTGGGAAGCAGGCAGGGGGTGCCGCAGGGAAAGACTGGGCACCCCTGGTTGAGTGTACATATGTTGAACTTGTGTTTCCCTTTGAGGTACGGCCTCCTGAACTTACCACAGTGCCTCCGCTCGCCAGAAAAGTGGGGCGGCCACTCCCTGGGAGAGGTTTCGGAGTCTTCTTAGCTTGGTGCAGTAAGACAAAGTGAGCGTAGATATGTGACAAAAATGTGTAGGGTCAAGTATGGTGCTCACGGGTGCGTGTGTGCGTGCGTGTAAAACAGGTTGCACTGGCCAGACAGGGGAAAGACAGAAAAGTCTACAGCATATACATGCTAGAAATAGATATTGAAAGGTTAAAATGATCAATTTTCATCCATTTATTTTAACCAGTGTGCAGGAAATGATCTGCATTCATCCCTGCACTGCCCTGCTTTGTAGCTGAATAGCAATTGTTTCATTGCCAAAGAGGCAGCCTGTCATTGTCTTAAAGTGGCAATCCAAGGCCGCAATTTTTTGTGTGAATTGTTTTCATTTTTAACATCGGATTGAAGCAGGGGGTCTTCGGAGCTAAATCGCATTCATTTGAATCACATTAAGCTCCCGTGCCCTGCGGGCCAATCAGAAGCCGTGATGTCATCCGGTTCCGCTTCCTAATGGCCCGCGTTATGCGGGAGCTTTAAACTTTGCCGAGACACCCGTACGCCATACAGAGATAAGTATCTTGGGAAGCAGGGGGTCCCCAGAGCTGAAGTTAATGGGGTTCAGCACCCAGGGACCCCCTGCGCCAATCTAATGTTAAAAAATAATATACAAAGTGTAGGAATTGCTCCTTTAAGAAAACGTCTGCTTGGTCTGTGTTTAGAATTCTGAATGAATTGAAATTTGCCAGCTTGATGATATTGTTGTATTTTCACTATCTGCCTGCCAGCATTGTCAGCACAGAGCACAGCATGCTAAGGAACACATCCTACGTTGGCAATAAAAGGAGAAATCGAATATTTTGAAGGGGGTGTTCATCCTGAAAGTGCTGTCCCCCCCCCCCACCTTCTCCCCCCCGCCCTAAGGTTTTTGGATAAAGAGACAGGAAAGTATACTGTATATTCACTAGCCAGTTCTTTTCTGTTAAAAAACGATAATCTACTGTAAAAATGTTACAACAAAAATGTAGTTATCAAATGAGTTTATTTCAGGTTCACACAGCGGAGACAGCTTCAAAACAAAAGCTCTCTCGCAGATAATACGGTATGAGATACATTTATTCCCTACAAACTAAAGCTCCACCCTTTTATGGGGGGCTTGCGCGTCACTAAATATTACGTCATTTTGTAATACATAACAATACTAAAACTGATGTAAGTTTGTAATACATAACAAATGATGGAAGTGTGCGTCAACTAAAATGACATAATCTTGTAATACATAACAAAAATGAAATGATACATACATTCTTTAAGGGGTTGAATGTGAGAAATGATTTCTATCTCTGAGTCCACCAGATACTCGAATGCTGAGAAGTCGGTTCTAATTCTGATCTCACTTCTCAAGACTTCACCTGGCACTTAAATGTGAGAACTCTTCTCTAATTCTAATCTCACTCCTCGAGGCTGTATGCCCCCCTTTCCTTCTGCAGCTGGGCTGGCCAGGGCTGGTATCAGTAAACATTGAGAGAGAAACATCTTTTAGCCCACTATAACTTTCATGCAGCTTTCATACAGACAGAAGACAAAATGGATGACACAAACACAGCACATTACAACATAAATGACTGACAAGGATTAGAACAATAACGAGATGGCAGACAAAAATAGTCAGACAAAATGGCTGCTTAGACACTAATGCTGTTTACGTCAGACCCCCTAATGTCTCAACTTCGTCACTACATATTGACAAAAAATATATATTCGTATCTGTTTAGAAAAGTGTTTTTCAACAGGGGTTCCCCAAGCTTTCCTAAAGGGTTCCCTGCAATTTTCAGGTTATTTGGAAATTGTTAGAAATAAAAAAGAATTTACAATGCATCTGATCTCAGACACGCTATTAGAGAGGGTTGGGGTTCCTTACAATGCATCTGATCTCAGACGCGCTATTAGAGAGGGTCGGGGTTCCTTACAATGCAACTGATCTCAGACGCGCTATTAGAGAGGGTTGGGGTTCCGCAGAATCACAATATAATTATAGGGTTTCTTTACCAAAAAACATTACTGCCTACAAATATCTCTGGAGTACTACTAAAAAAAAGAAATGCTGAAAGTCACTTTAATTGACTTTTTGAAATATGACAGCAACAACATTTTGTTCCAAAATAGTCAGGGATTGTATCATTGATCCTTTCCGTATACAATAAAATGCAAAGTGCTGATCTCAAGGCAGGTACAGTACTGTACATCATGTCATTTCACAGATAAAGTACTGGCTATGGATGTCAAAGGCTTAAGTTAAGTAGCATTTCAACCCAATGAAGGCTGGTCCTGCCCCATGAAACTTGCAGCCAATCAGGAGACCTGGGAGGAATATTAACTATTCTGTGCAAGAGGAGACAAACAGACATGCACTTAGCATCCAGGTCTATGCAAGAGAGAAGCCCTTAGCCCTGCAGAGCCTCAGCATTGCAGGCACCTGCATCCTTCCCAGGTGTCAGGCTGCAGGTAGCTTGCAGAAAGGACTCTGCAGTACCCATATCTCATAGCAGCAGAGGCTGTCTCCACATATTGATTAGACTGCTGACTGTCTAAAGTAATGAAGGTGATGTCTCTTCTGCTCTTCAGCAGGCAGCTGGGAAGAAGTATCCTCAATAAGCAGAGGCTCCAAGTCAGACACTGTAACCTGGCTGCCTGTTCTCTCCAGAATAAGAAAGCAACATGTGAGTAGCACTTTATTCCCCCTATTCATTATATCTCCAGTGATTAGATCTATGAACAAGAGTAGTGGTACTGTGCTTCATTGCAGGAAAGCACAACCCTTAAAAAAAAACTCCATGGTAACAAAAGCTCGTTAGATGATTAAAAAAAGATATATTTTAACAACAGAAAGGGAAGGAGTTTTGTGAAAATAGTTGATACAAATAAATACAAAAGCAGTGGTACTCTGTGTCTCTTTGTACTATCAAATTTCAACCACCAATCATGCCTCCTGTATGCCCTACAAGGCTATAAACAGTAGTAACAAAAGCAATAGTGTGGAGCAGGGGGGCTTAACTTCAGTCCTAAAGACCCCCCCCCCCCCAACAAGTCAGGTTTCCAGGATATCCCAGCTTCAGCACAGGTGGCTCAATCAGTGTCTCAGTCTTTGACTCAGCCACTGATTGAGCCACCTGTGCTGAAGCAGGGATATCCTGAAAACCTGACCTGTTGGGGAGGAGGCTTGAGGACTGGAGTTTACCACCCCTGGCTGAGAGTACTGGGTATTGTCTGGATAGATATGCTTATGGTAGAATTTTGTGCCTACTTATTATATTCAACTTAGAATTGGCAGCCCCTTTAAAGACAGATGCACAGCCATGCATGCAGAGGGCTCTCATTAAATGGAGATGAAGATACTGTTTAGCAATTTACCAGTGGGTTTTCCTAACCTGTATTCTCTCAGGGTGTATTCTGCAATAAAACCCCAATTTTGTCCGTTTCGGCGTCTAGGGTCTCATTCTCAGAGGTTGAGTAATACAACATTAGTTTCAATCCCCATTTATCCATTTTTTTTTAATGCGCATCAGACTGTGACATTTTTATTATATTATATCTACACCGTACGGTACGCGAAGTTGTGACTATTTCGGCTGCGGAGGTTAATTGAAACGAAATGAAGACGCTGAAATTTGCAGAGTAGCTGGGTTTTCTATAACCCCTTCAATTCCATTGGTCTGCAATGTGTTGCTAGTCCATGTAGCACCAAGGGGTTAAAAATAATCACCGTCTAAAAGGGGCAATCACATATAGCAGATAAAAAATTATTTCAACAATCTTATCAGTAATTAGCTTCTTTAGAAGGATTTGAGCACCCTTAAGGTAATCATTTTACTTCTTTGTTTTGCTTTTCCTGGGGGCACTAAATTCAAGCAGATCAGCTGTTACTACAGGGAGAAGGAGCAGCTGAGTTTGAGTCAGGGAGCCTGGTTAAATTCCTGGTTTCGGCTCCTTGTGGCCATGGGAAAGTCACTTTAACTCCCAGTGCCTCCAGCACCAAAATCATAGATTGTAAGCTTTGCGGGGCAGGGACTGTCAAAAATTCATATGTGCTGCAGACTATACTGTAACTGTGACGCGCTTCGGGTCCCACTGGGAGAAAAGTGCTATATGAAATAAAGTTATTATTATCTTTATGTGAATAATGACAACTTTATCAATTTTTGGGCAAAACAACCAAAACCGCATTCGTGCTTCCAAGTTGATAACAGAATAAAAGCGACTTGAACTCCTTGCAGCCAATGCGTGGGAGCCCTCCCAGCTCCTCGGGGTTCCCCCGAAGTCAGTCTCCGAAGACAAGAAAGACACAGAGCGCGCCGGAGGCAAGTATAAAAGTTGTATTAAAAAAAAAGATAGTAAAAAGTAAGATTCACTGTTCGTCTACCCGACTTGACAGTCTGTGCAACTTCATGTCCCGCGCGCTGGGACAGATTCTCTGTAGTCAGTGCAGTTACAATGGCGATTCCCGGCATGATACGTACTGATGTGCCTCAGAAGGCTACGTCGGACGCCGAGCAGGATCAGCTGTGGTATGCCGTGACCGCTGCGCGTTTCGCACAGCTTTCCGCTTCATCATTAAATAGTACCTTAACATTGGTAAATAACTCCTACAATATTCTTTTCTCATCCCTGAATTTATACGATGACTGTATAAGATGTGTGAACGGACTGTAGAGGATAAATAGGAACGTTGTTTTCATGTTAAATAGAATGTTATACACACTGTGACTCATGTCTGAATTCCATGACTCACTCACCGTTTTGCCTTTTGCTTAAAAATACCACCTCTTCCGCTGTCAGATGTTTTCCTTTACTTTATGAGCTGGGAAACATTTCCTTTTTCTGCAATAACACATTTTGTTCCCTTTGTTCAAGAATTACCTTATGCAAAAATAAACTTTTCGAAAGTACATAACAAGCAGGGGGTTGGGGTTAGTGTATATACTGGGGAATAAGGGCAGGGAGCGAATCCTATGTTGGGTGAACAAATGGGATACTTTTACAAGTGCTTTTTGTATGAGTTTTATTAATTCCCATACACTTCATAATTATACTAGGAGGCATCCATGCAACCACCTCTAGTGGGGAACCTTGGTAGCACATTTATGCTGCTCTTCTATGTATAGCAGAAGTGAAGAAGAGAAAGCTACCATGTTAATAATATCACCCTATTACATGTGGGTATATAGGAATACAGAGATAAAGGGATTAGTGCACGATGGCATAAGTGTCGGTGCCTTGTGGCAATTGTACCCACAAAGTATCGAAGTAGGGGACAACTTTGCTCAAGCAAATAGTAAAAGGTATGGAGGGTGCTGCCTAGGATGGGTACTGTATAACCAAAAAATTGTGCCAGCACGAAGGGGAGAAATCCTTATAGGGGCACACACCTCAATAATGATAAACAAAATGCTGTATAAAAAAAAATAACCTTTATTGTGGCATTTTAGAATAAAGACAGATACAACAAATTGCTAGTTCCTTATTGGAGGTACAAAATAAATAGCAGTACTGACACACAAAAAAACCCTATAAATATCCGACACGCAGGTAAAACAAATCAAAAGCCACTGGCTGCTATCAGATGAATTTGCTTATAGGTATAACATCTCACATAGTCCCTGTTAGTAAAATGTAACAACCCCGGGACTGAGTGATACTTGTAACTATGCCACCTCTCAGTATGCGGTTATAATGTGGCGGGTATAGAAAATAGCATGATGGTACGACTGTATTTCTCCTCTGGTGTCTATAACCGATCGTTTCACCTGGGTGCCGGCGATTCATATCGGACCTCCGATAAGGAACTAGCAATTTGTTGTTTCTGTCTTTATTTTAAAATGACACAATAAAGGTTATTTTTTTTATACGTTTCATTTATCATTATTGAGGTGTGCGCCCCTATAATTGTACCTCATTATTTACGGCCAACACCTTAACCATGAATCCTCCTATAGAGCAGGGGGCTCACCTCCAGTCCTCAAGATCCGCCCCCCAGGTCAGGTTTTAAGAATATCCCAGCTTCAGAACAGGTGGCTCAGTCGTAGACTGAGCCATCTGTGCTGAAGCAGCGACTGATTGAGCCACCTGTGCTGAAGCTGGGATATCCTGATCTGTTGGGGGGGAGTTGAGAACCCCTGCTCTAGAGAGATTTTCGATCTGCATTTTGCAGTTGAGAGCTACAAGTTCTAACTAATCTTGAAATAATTCCAAAGCTCATTAACATTTCAGGAGCGTCCCCCTATATCCCCACCAGCGGTCGCAAGTACGTATCCAACCTCCCAAGAGGGTATGTTGTGACAAAGAACATTTTGGTGAATAACCTCTTCACTGCCAGAGGGGCCTGCAGAACATTGCATTGTAGGTCGGTTCTGTATACAGGCAATGTGCTGCCATGCCTCTCTGGCAGCAAAACGGTTAACTACAATTACGTCAGACAGAGACCCTCACATGACAATTTACTGGGTTTGCAAATGACTGGTCAGCGTGCAAGATAATGCTTTTAATCTTGCGCCAAGCTCCCTTCCATGTCCTGCGGCCTCACTCATTACCCCTATATGCACAGGCTGACTAACGCTCCCCAAATAATTGGGAGATTTCCGTAGCCATGAAATATTCATTCAGGATGACTCTTCCAGTAAATGTTTGCAGTGCAGAGTCCGCTAGGGATCCACACACTGTGCAGGTAGGAGAGTCACGAGGATAGAATACTGTACTATGGTTTTAAGTCGGAGAATCAGGTTCGTGACCCTTTGCAACTGCAATTCTAATCATGGGCGACACTTTTATTCAGGTCAAGAACTATGTGTTCTGTTGTATTGTGTCAACTCCAGGCCCCTCTCCCCACCAAAGGTCAGTTTGTCAGGATATCCCAGCTTTAGCACCAGGGGCACAATCTGTCCCGGTTTCAGCAAAGGTGGTGCAATCAGAGGCTCATGACTGAGCCTCTGAGCCACCTGTGCTGAAGCAGGGATATCTTGAAAACCTGACATTTTGGGGGTGGGGCGTGAGGACTGGAGTGGAGCCCCGTGGTGTACAGTACAATGGCAGCCCTGTATACTAATTATAATAGGTTTTGCAGGTTGTCAGTCATGTTTAGGGCAGCGGGGTGTTAGATCTGCGGGTTGCAGGCCATCAGTGGTCGCGCGCTATATTACACGCCGAAGGCAGCACAGCCAAGAGACTGGCTAGCAGGTCATTGCTGAAGATCTGAGACGGTTTGCCTTTTTGACCCAGACCCAGCATCACGCATACATTACACATAGGACATATTGAACATAATGAAATAATTGTGGTGGTTCTACTTAGTAATGTTAATATTAAAGTGGCCCACAACTAACCAAGGCCCGGGAACCCCTAGTGTGGAACAAAACACAAAGAGGCCAAGTGCTACATCTCCAGCTACATATTATATAGTTCAATACTTATCTGTTTATCTTCTCATAAGTAAGGGTCATTTAGTTCAATTTCGTGGCCAAAGTATTTTAAGCCTGCGGCCACGTCACAGAGTGGCCCATCTGTGGGTCCTAACACTACTGCACCCGAAAAAGCTCTCATAACCTCTCTAATGGGGGGAGAGCCGTCTTTAATAGACAGGTACTTAGTAAGAACTGCAATTAAATAGGTGGGATGAGTGACAGGCAGGAGGGGGTCACTAACCTGCATGTTTTACCAACTGAAATGAACACACGCACACAGCCCCTGTAAGCTCAGAACTCAAATCCACCACATTATATATATATTGTGTCAAAAAGAGAGATTGTGACCTCATATAGAGAACAAAAGAGAAAAACTGCTGCGTCTAGCTTGACATATTATATAGTTAAATACTGGTGTGCTCTGCAATGCGTTCCAGGCCCCTCTGACAGAGATGGGGTTATCATGTCTTTCAGCAGGAGTGTCCTTTGCCAGGAATAGAACATTCAGCACTGTGCAATTAAAACAAAAATGTATTACAGGATTAAAGTAGGGGGTCTCTGGGGCTGAACTGCGCACTTACCTTCCTACTGTCTCTGTATGTTCTTTCTACTTACCACTTAGATTGTCAGCTTTTCAGGGCAGGGACTCCTTTTCCTAATGTTACTGTTATGGCTGAAGCACTTATTCCCATTATGTGTATTTTTTGTTATTTATATTATTATGTCGTGTATTACTGCTGTGAAGTACTATGTACATTAATTGCGCTATAGAATTATAATTCTTTATTCTTGTATAGTGCGTCTAGTTTTATGTAGCTCTTTACAGAGACAGGTCCCATGGAGCTAACAATCTATAATTTTGGTGCCTGAGGCACAGGGAGATAAAGTGACTTGCCCAAGGTCACAAGGAGCCAACACCGGGAATTAAACCAGATTCCCTGCTTCAAACTCAGTGCCAGTCAGTCTTTACTCACTGAGCCGCACCTCATTATAAATAAAGAAATATATACATACAAATAAGGAATATAAAACACTATGCCAATAGCCTCAAAACACCAGGAAGACAAACTGCAGCAGTGTTTTGTACACCAGACATGGTGATTTTGCATAGTTTCTGAGAAAGAAAAACCAGAGGAAAGTTCACTCAAGTTTGTGATCGGATTAAAGCAGATTACAGTGCCATATAACTTGTTTTCATGCTATAAAACTGCACCGTATGCTTACATAAACTCTCTAAATGCCCTCTTAATTTCTGCGCTCCTTTTTTTTTGTTTCTCATTTTAAAGCACCAATTAATTTTTGGGAGCTTTCTGCTAAAAGTTATCATGTAATAATCATATACAGTATTGTGGATGTCCACGTGTGTGTGTGTGTGTGTGTGTGTGTGTGTGTGTGTGTGTGTGTGTGTGTGTGTGTGTGTGTGTATATAATATTGTGAATGACTAGATGTTTGTACTGTTAAGCATGTATAGTATTATGTAAGACTAGAGGTTTACAGTAATATATACAGTATGATGTACAACTACACATTTGGCACTCTTTAAATCTTCCTTTTCAGAGACTAAAGCTATTTGTTGACAGATGCTGACCTGAAATACTCCCCACACTTCTCAATACCAAAGCAAAAAAATATTTCCTTAGACGTGGTTAAAAAAGAAAAAGTGATCTAGCAGCAGGCATGCCTCCCCAAGGTGCTTATTCTATATCAGCCTAGCAGCCGAACAGGGCGTTTTGGTCAAATATACTCCAATTGGAATAGAATAAACCCCTAAATCAGAAATTCGGACCCGGCAAAGATTAAGTTCAAGTTTTACTGTGAAGAAGTGTGTATGTGTATGTGTGTGTATATATATGTATTTATGTATGTATGTGTGTGTGTGTATGTATATACATACATACATACATACATACATACAGCGGAAATAGCCATGTTAGTCCAGTTGTGATAGTGCAGAATAAATGAGTTCTTCAGTATTAGATGATACCTTTTTTATTTGGACTAACAATTTATGTCATAGGACAAGTTTTTCGAGAGTTCTATCTTCCTCGTATTGCCGACCTGAGAACTCGTATATATATATATAGACACTGTTGTTTAGTATACCTTTTGCTTGCTTCATTCATTGTAACATCGCCGGAAGAAGAGATCAGTGTATCTCGAAAGCTCGCACAAATAAAAGCATTTCATTAGCCACAGAACGGTATCATCTATTTATTTTTTGATTATTGAAGCTCGGCTAACACGGTACTGAAACCTCTACACACATATATATATATATATATATATATATATATATATATATATATATATATATATATATATAGAAAAAGAAGAACAAAAAGCACTCCGTAATAATAGTCACTGGTGTGGGTGCAGATCCTATAATGAAGAATAAGCAATACGATACCGTTTGGAAACGAAATCAGCAGGCAGCACTCCAGAATTGAACAAACAAGTGTATTGAAAAAATAAACACAAAACCAACGTTTCGGTCCAAACGGTATCGTATTGCTTATTCTTCATTATAGAATCTGCACACACACCAGTGACTATTATTACGCAGTGCTTTTTCTTCTTTTTCTATGATGCACTCACGTTTGTTAGAAGGCAGATGCTTGTCCCATATGAAGCATATAGACGTGGTAACCAGGGGGATCCTGATGACAAAAGACAGCACACCGCAGTAATAAACCTTGACAAAGGTCCCATTCGTGGACCGAAACGTTGGTTTTGTGTTTATTTTTTCAATACACTTGTTTGTTCAATTCTGGAGTGCTGCCTGCTGATTTCGTTTCCAAACGGTATCGTATTGCTTATATATATATATAGTGTTTGACAAACCTATACATTTGCTCGCCCCGGGCGAGTGGATTTATCCCCCGGGCGAGTAAATATTGGCCCAAGCAGCACACGTTTGGTACTAGGTGGTGAGTAGATTTTTTTGTGTGGCGAGTAGATTTTTTGGTGATTTGTCAACCACTGTATATATATATATATATAATTTATTTATTTATTTATTTATTACAGGCATACCCCGGTTTAAGGACACTCACTTTAAGTACACTCGCGAGTGAGGACATATTTCCCAATAGGCAAATGGCAGTTCGTGCATGCGCCTGTCACGTCCTGAACAGCAATACCGGCTCCCTACCTGTACCGAAGCTGTGCGCAAGCGGGAAGACTATAGAGCCTGTTACACATGCGTTATTTACATCAGTTATGCACGTACAGGACAATTGCAGTACAGTACATGCATCGATAAGTGGAAAAAAAGGCAGTGCTTCACTTTAAGTACATTTTCGCTTTACATACATGCTCCGGTCCCATTGCGTACGTTAATGCGGGGTATGCCTGTATGTATGTATACTATAATATATATATATATATATATATATATATCTCTCATACACACGTGAGGAGCACTGGTCATATGACTGTTCCGTTTTGCACCTGAACATTTTACTTAACCCCCGCGCATTACTGTGCAACACAGGATTCATTTATTTGGGGGGGGGGGGGGGGGGGGGCGGGGGTTCTGCACAGAACTAATTAATTTTAAAAAGGTTCTATTTTAATGGGTGTGTGTTTTTTTTATAGACATAATTTTTTCAACGGATTGGAGCAAATAGTAGGGCTGTACACCGTGTTCCGGATGGAAAGGGAGAGGGTGGGGGGAGGAGAGGGGGAGGGGGGAGAAGAGAAGGGGGAGAAGAGAAGGGGGAGAAGAGGAGTGGCGAAGGGGGGGAGAGGTGGGGAGGAGGAGGGGGGGGGGAATGGGGAACAGACAAAATGTAACTTTGCAATATTATGAAGCAGATGAAAATGGAGAAAGATATTGTCTGTATCCTGTACCCCCACCCAACCCATGAAAAATAAGTAACTTAGTTTATATTAAGTTTTAAAAAAAAAGAAGAATATAGAAGAAGCTTAAAAACTTTTTTTTCTTTTAATATATGCCACCTTGGATTACCTTTAATGAAAACGATTGACCTAATCTGCTGATCGATTTGCTCTCCCATGATCGATCAGCAAAATCCTTCCCAGGGTTCACTAAACGGCTGCCTTTCAGTTTCAGTGTAACTCAGCAGCAATGTATTCTTATTAAGGTACAGCAGGGCCCTGGGCATACGGCGGGTTCCGTTCTAAGGGCCCGTCGTATAGTGAAAATCGCCGGAAATCAGAACCGACGATTTTCAGTTGTGCGCATGCGCGACCTATGTTCTGCGCATGCATGCCGGCGGCAACAGCCCGTTCTGCGCATGCGCGACCTCTGGGCAGACATGGCCCCCTTCTCGATGCCGCAGTATCAGCGGATCGCCGAATAGCGGGGTGCCGAGAAGCGGGGCCTTGCTGTAATATCTATTGTTACAGTTTGCAGCTCAAACTGCTGGAAATTGTGGCAACAAATTATCACAACCAGAAAAGTGCTACAAAGATCTTGCACTGCTTGAGAAGTGGGCTACAACCTGCTATAGAAATCAAAGGATACTCGGTGTATTAAAACTCATTCAAATGGAATTAAGAGTTGAATTTTTTTTTTAAAGGAAGGAATTAGTATCTAATACCACAGAATTCATTTATTTTAAAAAAAAACATTCAGTATGTAGGATTTTGCTTGGATTGCTCCTTTTACACAGTATGTCGCATTATCTCCACTTTACTGCTGAAATGAATATGGAGACTCTTTGTGGTATGAACATTGCCTTTGGAGTGCGTGAATGTGGGTTGAATCCCAGTGTCACTTATATTTGTGACCGTGCCAAAGTCCCTTTATCTCCCTCTGATACCCCAGGCACCAAACTGAGAATGCAATCCTTCAGGGCAGGGACATTCAATTTAGAGTGCTGCATCCATTGTGAGTACTACATAAGGCCGCGCTTATAGTGCCGGTGACGTCGCGTCAGGCTGTGGTCGCTGGAAAAATCAAATTGACTTGACTTCCAGCGATCCCGACCACGCCGTCACTCCATTTGTTGTCACCGGCACTATAAGCGCAGCCTAAGAAACAATTATTATTACTACGATCATTAAAAGCCTACTGGTGATTAGGATCAATGGTGTTCAACTACCATTTATGGGTTATACAGTTTAAAGAATACATTTATATATTGTAACTATATCTTTATTTATATAGCACCATTAATGTACATAGCGCGTCACAGCAGTAATACACGGGGCATAATATAAATAACAAATAACCCATAATGGGAAGAAGCGCTTCAGGAAAAGGAGCCCCTGCCCTGAAGAGCTTACAATCTAATTTGGATGCTGCAAATACATATCATTATTAACCCCAACATAGCGCATAGGTTTTAAAGTTGCAGCACATTATTTGTCTGCGCTGCTGCTGCTGCAATACAAGGATAAAGACTTCTTTATCCCATAATAAATAGTTGTATCAGGGGGGGGGGGGGTGTAGAAAGGCAGCCGCTGATTGGCTGACGTTGTGGCTTCATGGCAGCAGTCTATACACACCCGGAACTGTTTGAGTTCCAAGCCTCGAGTCCATCCACTTCCGCACCTGAGCGCAGGTGATTGGCTAAGACATTCCTTGGTTAAGTGACTTGATAGTTGCTGGGTTGTTTGAGGCTGACAGCGGTGGAGGGCGTAGCTCCGGCGGGGGCGTGGCTTAGGGGAGCTCGCGGCGGCGGCTGTTGTTGTTTCGGTCAGGCGTTGGTCCTGCGGGCGCGAAGACGGTTGCAAGTGCCTGGGAGGTGGCGGGCGAGTTTGCCATGGTGACTCACGGGTGCAGACGGTTGCTGCTGCTGCCCGTGCTGGGGACCAGGTGGCCGGGCAGATCCCCCAGCCTGCGGCAGCTCAGCCTGGTGCCCGCCCGGCGCTGCAATATAGGCGCCTGCTCCTACAAGCTCAGGAATGTGGACTGTGAGTGAGGGCTGGGGCTGTGAGGGCTGGGGCAGTGAGTGAGGGCTGGGGCAGTGAGTGAGGGCTGGGGCTGTGAGTGAGGGCTGGGGCTGCAGGAGCTGTGAGAGAGGGGGCGCACATCCATAATACCCTCATCTTGCCCCAGGCATGAAAGTGCGCTGCATTTAATGCATGCTGCAAACAGGATCTTGTGGGTCTTACAGTGGGTGAAATAAATAACCCATGTTCTTGCTTGACTGCATACAAGGGGGCAAGTGAGGGGGGCAAATCTACGTTGCAAAAAATGATTTCCCGCAGTAAGCAATGGGTTAGCTGAGCCCCGTTGCATGCAATTTACAGCAAAGTCATTAATAAATAATAATAACTTTCTCCCAATGGGACTCAGCGCTTCACAATTACACTTCAGTGTGTAGTGCACAGCACCTAGGAGTTTTACAGTCCCTGCCCAGGTGAGCCTGAGGCACAGGGAAATTAAGGAATTTACCCAAGAGTTGACACTGGGATTTGAACCAGGTTCCCCTACTTCACACCCAGTGTCATTGTTTACATAGTCAGTGTCTTTACTCACTCAGCCCTAATTGAAGGTAGGTAGCTACTTTCAAGGAAGGGTGGAAATATAAGGTGTAACAAAGAACATGTTCATGGGAAAACAATGCAAGTGTTGTGTTGCAACTAAGGAGCGATCCTGAGGGGTCACAATGTAAAGTGAAAATAAAGTACCTGCCCCAGAGCCCAGTTTGCAGAATGTGTGATTGCTAAGGAGGTTTACCTTTGGTATTTAGCAGATCCACAAGCTATGCGCTTTACTTCAGAGCTGAACTAGATAAACATATGTGAGTTAACGTACGCCGAGCCCTTTCACCTACATCCCTGGCTGTCAAAAACACGTCAACAGTGTTTTTAGGCCAATAAAAATAATGACCCAGTAGTTGGACACGATTTCCTACCTGTATCCTTGAAACCTTGAACATGAAAACAGCCGCTAGTCTTCCTGATAGTTGCATAACTTCTTAAGTCGTACATTTTGTTTCACTACAGTAGGAACTTGTGTTGCGAAGTGATTTAGGCTGGAGGTTTTTGCACCCGATAGCTAAGAGTAACGTTTTCTGTAGCATTTTGGTAACTGGAGCGTTTGACAGTTCGATCGCTTGTTTTTTACATTCAACAACATTCTCTTAAATACCAAGAAATACAACTGTTGCCCAACCTTTGCACCTGGAAGTCCAATGAGAGGAGGCTACAAGAATTTTGGGAGCAAGTTTCATGTGGTTTACAGGAAAATGAATGTTTTCTGCTGTGTAAATATTATTTATCAGTGTCTAAAAAAAAATTGCCTTTTCCTTTTTTGTCCTTTTTGTTACCCACTTTCGTTTTCTCTGCAGTACACCCCATGTGGAAAGGCCCACTGGATATTCCCGGGGGGACACGCCAATCTCCCATTGACATTCGCGTACGTGACAGTGTTTTTGACCCCCAATTGGCACCCGTCACCACCCAGTATGACCCGAACACGTGTCTGCACATCTGGAACAATGGATACTCCTTCATCGTGGAGTTTGATGACTGCACTGACAAATCAGGTAAGGTGAAGAAACGTGAAGGTAGCTATAATAAAACTAACAGTTATGTACATTTCCTTTTAGAGAGTATTCCCACAGAAGTATTGTGAGTTACCATTAGAACAGGGGTGCACCAACTTTTGGAGCTGCGTCCCCGTGGCTGCTCCCCCCAGTGCTCGCATCCCCATTACCTTTTTTTGCCGGCGTCAAATGTCACATGACCCCGCGGTGTCAATGGCGATTGGCGTCAAATAATGTCGCGGGTTGTGTGACGTGATATTGCCATGGTGATACCTCACTCAAAGCCTCAGAATCTCGTTGAGTTGCAGAGGCCTTGTGCCGTCCCCCGGCATTTAAATTAAATGCCTTTGGGAAGAGCGCGGGACCTCTGCAACCACCATGCCCCCCCCCCCCCCCCGCACCCTGAAAAATCATGCGCCCCCCTGTTTGCGCACCCCTGCATTAGAAAATAGTAGAAGAGACCTTACCTTTTACAATATGGTGTTACTGACAGTGGTGGATTTCCCATAAGGCTGAGTAGAATATAGCCTAGAGCAGCAATTTTTTTGGGGGGGAAATGTGTGAGAGCCTTACCTTTTCTGGAGCGGCTCCCTCCTTTAGTGAATTGAGGAATATGCATATGGACGTCAAAACTGGAACTTGGGCGTTTCATGCTGGTATCTTGGAATGGAAACGCAAGGCAAGGTTTCTGCGGTTGCCCCCATTTCATATTTTTGCAGTGTGCGGCTGAACACATGTTGTGACTCCTTTTACTGGAGGCGAAATAGATTCCTTAGCAGCCTGAATGGCCTGAGACTAGCTGGAGATTCAGCCAAGACAAACTGTAACTACAGGACGTGCAGGACACCATTTGGGCTTGCAGAAACACCTGAGCTCTAGTTACAGCGTGTTTAGAAGTGCAGTTAGATACAGGAGTGGGCAACTCCAGTCCTCAAGAGCCACCAACAGGTCAGGTTGGCAGGATATCCCTGCTTCAGCACAGGTGGCTCAATCAGTGGCTCAGTTGACTGAGCCACCTGTGCTGAAGCAGGGATATCATGATAACCTGACCTGTTGTTGGTGACCCTTGAGGACTGGAGTTGCCCATCTGTGAGTTAGAACATACACACAAATACGTGATCAGCCTTCTACTGTTCTGTTACCGCACCCTATGGCCCCGATTCACTAACGGGGTGCCAAGGTTTAGCACGGCTTAACTCTCATGCAATTGAATGGGAGTTATGGTGTGCTAAGGTTTAGCCTCCAGTAACGTGATTCAGGGCCTGTAAAAATGTATGGGAAATGTCACATGTTTGTACAGGCTTTACCTTCTCATTGGAGGAGTGGTTACTGGCTTATGATTTAACTCTGTCACTTCTGGGTGGCTGCTGCCCTGGATTGCAATAAGTAGTACTAAATAGAGTGCATCAAAGTTCCACCCGGCAGTGAATGGGTTTACAAGAAGCTCTACAACAGGGCAGCCAACTCCAGTCCTTAGTGCCACCAACAGGCCAGGTATTAGGTGATCTCCTTGCTTCAGCACAGGTGGCACAGCACTGATTGAACCACTTGTGCTGAAGCAGGGATATCCGTAATGCCTGGCCTGTTGGTGGCCCTTGAGGACTGGAGTTGGCCACGCCTGTTCTACAGATTAAGCTTGTGACTTGGTTTGCCAATATTTGCTTCACGTGGACAAATGACAATGTTCCGTTATGTAACACTGCAGCGCACCGCCTCAGCTGTATGCTACATGCGTGTACTTTAAGTGACAGAAGTGTTGCTGATAACTTATCTGCTTGTGCCGCAAATAATGAAGCGGTTATTACAAGCACTAAGTAATCCGCTGAAAGCATTCCATCGTCCAGTAGGGCTTCCGTTCACGCTACGGTACTTATTCTTGATCAGGCACAAGATACCGTCAGTGCTGCTGCTCCAATACACAGTGTGTCTTTATTTCACTGCAGGATTTGCTTCCGTGCGTTGTTCTGCACCTCCACTAGTTTAAGGCAGCGCGCCCGCACTGCATGCAGGCGGCGCGTTGAGAGGCAATTGACCGCTACCTGTGGTCTGTAGGGAGTGGGAGCAGGGGGGGGGGGGGCGGTGTGTTTTGAGCGGAGGGTTGCAGTGTGGTTTGAGCGGAGGGTTGCAGTGGGGGTCTCCTGGGGTGCAGCGAACCCCCACACATGCCCTCTACTGCTCGCTCTCCGTGCTGTCCCCCCCCGTCGGTCGGTCCGTCCCTCCAGTCCCCTCCCCCCCATCCGCCCCTCCCCCCCATCCGCCCCTCCCCCCCATCCGCCCCTCCCCCCCATCCGCCCCTCCCCTGGTCCGTCCATCCGTCCCCCAACATCCCACACACACACCACACACCACACACCCCCCCATACATCCCCCCCCCATACACACCCCCCCCACACACACTCCCCCCCACACACACACCCCCCCACACACACACCCCTCCCCCCCACACACTCCCCCCCCCACACACTCCCCCCCCCCACACACTCCCCCCCCCTCCACACACTCCCCCCCCCTCCACACACTCCCCCCCCCTCCACACACTCCCCCCCCCTCCACACACTCCCCCCCCCTCCACACACTCCCCCCCACACACACACCCCCCCCCACACACACACACACACTCCCCCCCACACCCCACACACACACATACACACACACTTTCCCCCCCCTACCTTTTGGAGGTGGGGGAAGCTGTGACACTCCAGCTCCCGGCGCTGAAAGGCTCACCAGCGCATCACGTGACGCGTCACCGCTTGGGATCGCAATTCTCTTGCATCCCCTTGACGGCTGACGCGTCACAGTGCGTAGTGAGCCTCGCCGGAAGGAGGCAGCGGGGACAGACAGGCAGGAGGTAAGGGGCTGGTGGCCCCAGCGCGGCGTCCACAGCAGGTCCTCAGCCTAAGGGACAATCCCTCCTAGGAGCAAAGTGAACTAATTCCAATTACATGATTAATGTGTCTCATCTGAGTAATTAACATCTCGTTACCCAAATCTGACACCTACAAGTATTTGATAAAGTTAGACTTGGGAGGGGTGTGATTTCCTCTGGCTGCTCGCTTGTGTGGGATGTCATTGTGCTGGTACAGCCCCCTCTCCCCACCTCCCCTTATCTTTATTGGCTCTGATAAGGACAGGGGGGGGGGGGATAAGGGGGAAGAAAACACTTGTCTGACAAACGCTTCCCCATTCAGAGGCTCCTAAGAAACTCAAATGTCTGACTGTGGCATTGCATCTTTTAAGGGGTCCGTGGTATGTAAATAATTAGCCTCACTACACAGTACCGGAGGTATATTGAAGGTGCAGTTCCAATTAGAACAGGGCTAATGGCTGTGATGTTACGTAATTGGAGATTTGAAGATTTATTTGCCTTGAAGAAAAACAGAAAAGTAATATAAATATATGTATATATTTGTTAATTCAAGTACACAGAATATTTCAGTATAAATATTTCTAGTAAGGAAAAACATTTTTGTTTTTTTTAAGATCTATAGGATTGAAGCAGGGCCCCCCAGAGCTGAACTGCATTCATTCACAGCTCCGGGGACCCTGCTTCCCGAGAATGTTGCCTCCGTAGGGGGTGCCGATAGCAGCTCGTGTTGAGCAATCTAAATGACGGCTTTAAAGCTCCCGCGTCACGCGGGCCAATAGGAAGCCGTGATGTCATTCCTTGCGGCTTCCTATTGGCCTGCTTCATCGGAGCATTTAAACCTGTGCAGCTGCTATTGGCGTCCCCCAGGTTAAGTAAACGTGCAGTGTTAGGCCGGGATTATAGTGGTGGTGTGTGCCGCCAAAACAAATGAACGTTTTCCATTGAGCGAGGACACAGTGCGCGCAATTTTTTTTAAAGACTTTTCAAATTGTTCTTGCTGCGCGACGGCCGCGTCACGTGAGTGGTTCGCCCTCATTGGCTGAACCAATCACGTGATGTCAGGGCCACGCCTCCCGATGCCTGCAGTGCAGGTTTCACACACGCACTGACGCCACAACTATAAACGAGGCCTTATAAGAATTTTCCCAAACCTCAAACCGTATACCCACAGTCTTCTCTTGTACTGATTTCATTATGTAACTGCTATTCTCCTCCCCGCCCCCCCCCCCCCTCCTTCTCCTTCCTGCCCCCCCCCCCCTCTCCTTCTCCTTCCCGCCCCCCCCCCCCCCTCTCCTTCTCCTTCCCGCCCCCCCCCCCCCCCTCTCCTTCTCCTTCCCTTTGCCTGCCATTCTTAATTGTTTGGTCGTCAGAATACGTTTTATGCTCCTAACAAGTTGACTTTGGTACTTTAGAACCAGGATTTGTATCCTTCTTTCAGCAAAATGATGCACGGGGGAAAGTTCTTGTTTTGCAGATAATTATCCTGCCAACAGCACATATTTCAATGCAGATTTATAGGATCGCCAGAAACTTCACAATCATTTGTCATTCTCTGTGCACCATTCACCATTTTAACCGCTGACTTATTTGTATACCTATTTGTACCCAATGCATGCAGTGGTGACTGGGGGACCCTTGACAAACCAGTTCAGATTGAAGCAGTTCCATTTTCACTGGGGAGTGAACAATGACTGGGGCTCAGAACACACGGTGGATAAGAAAGTGTTTCCCGCAGAGGTCAGTAACACACAAAATCATTTACTGTATGGTTTTGTGTAAATGTAATTAAAGCCACACGAGGTCTGCTTGATGCCAAAATGGCATCGTCTGAAAAGATTTCTGTTAGTTTTATTGTCTATATCTTTACACTATTGAAAACATACGGAGGACAATTTAGCATTTATATTGGTAGTTTAAAGCTTCTCATAATATTCCTCTTGTATTTTTTCCTTTTAAAGGGGCAGTTCAAGCTGCCGTTTTTTTCCCTAGTTTTTTTTTTTCCACATTTTTTTTCGTCCTTTAATATGCGCATCAATAGAATCCACACAATAATAAGTAATTAGCTAAGTTGCCGTTCAATCAACGAAGATTCGGCTCGGGGGTTCACTAAATGGCTGTCAGTGCAGCAGAAGAGGACCAAAGATGCAAAGTTCTGTGGGGAAGATCATGTGACCAGGCAGTTACTAGATACAATCGGTGCACTGCTAGAGAGAGGGCAGGGCTCAAAAAGGGGTGTGCCAGAACCTGTTTCAGAAGAGGAAGGGGATGTGACTTTGTAAATGGTTGCGATAGAAACAAAAATGCTTGTTGCATTATAATACATTAAAAATGTATTTCAGTGGTTTAAAAAAAAAATGCTACAAGTATTTTCTCATAGTACAGAACTGATTTATTAAAAAAAAAACGTATGATATTGCTTGGTCTGCAGCTTTAATCTGTACCGTGGAGGGTTTTTGACACTTTTTTTTTTTATTTCATTTTTTATAACCCACTATAACCAGCCTTACACTGATGAGCCCCAAAAAGTCGAAACTCCTGTCTGTGAGTAGGGTTACTGGCTCTGCACTTCTTTAACCCAGGCTGTGCTGAAACGCGGTGTAATGCGGCAGGCATTAGATTATAGAGAAGATTATAGGAAAGTGACGCAGAGTGCTCTTTTGCATGTAATTACCCAGAATCCCTGGCTGCAGTGGAAGCACTATACGCTAAGAAATAATGGGGCAGGGCAGGGTTGCAGACCTGTCTGAGACATGTGACTGTGCTCACACGGGCTATTTTTATTTGCTGATCCCTTTAATCTATATTTCTTTAAGTCCATGATGGAAATACTGGTGGCTCAAATCTCTGTATTGGAGGTTAATGTTAGACACCTGAATGTTGGACAAACTGCAGTGCAAGTAGAACATTGTAACTTTTGATGCATCAGAAACGATAATGGAAAGCAGCTTACAAGGTGTACCCGTTATCACAATTACCTGACCTGATGAGTAAGACCCGGCCATGTGTGCCAAGATGTAAGGCAGTGCTCAACTCCAGTCCTCAAGCTCCCCCCCCCCCCCCAAACAGGTCAGGTTTTCAGGATATCCCAGCTTCAGCACAGGTGGCTATTGAAGGTTGAGCCACCTGCACTGAAGCAGGGACTGATTGAGCCACCTGTGCTGAAAGGGATATCCTGAAAACCTGACCTGTTGGCTGCTTGGGGACTGGAGTTGAGCCCTCTGATGTAAGGCACCCTCTGATCGCTTGGTACTTATTTAATATGGCGCTGTCTTTTTCACCGTTATTTTTCTATAATAATTTATTTTAACATTGCGCCATCATTTAGCCTATCTCTTCTAACACAATTTTATCTGGTCTGTAACTATTACATAAGCCCATAATCATATATTATCTCTGTCTGCAACCATGTGCCATCATAACTCTGTGCCCAGGAAGTACTTGAAAACGAGAGGTAACTCTCAATGTATTACTTCCTGGTAACACATTTTACGTCAAACAGAATAATACAGGCATAGTAAATCTCCATGAAGAAACCAGCCTAATGTTTTAGGTGTAGTAACTGCAGTGGCTATTTCTGCTTCTTTGTACTGCAGCAGGGATTTTAAATAAGCGTCAATGCTCCTTTTCGTGTCTTATGTTTCAGCTCCACCTGGTGCATTGGAACTCCTGCAAATATAAAAGCTTTGAGGAAGCTATTATGGAGGACAATGGTCTGGCAGTTATAGGAGTATTTTTAAAGGTAAAAGTTGTAGCCGTGTTGAATTTTGACAAATATGTAATTGCTCTGGGAACCAGGTATACCTTTAAACCTTTTTGTATGATGCAACATTAATGTGAAATACGGTAATTGCCTTTCACTTGATTTATTATCCGTTTTAATGCGACATTTTGTTCACTGTACAGTTGGGAAAACACCATCAGCAGCTGCAGAAGGTGGTAGACATATTGCCATCTGTGAGATACAAGGTAAACTTTTTTTATATTTGAAATCCTGTAATGTAGAGTTCTAGTAACTGGTAATCACAGATAAAACTACATTGCAAACACCTGTTGCTGAACTGACGTGATCTATAAACGATGATGCACATGGCTTTCCATGTCACGGGTGTCTTGGTGCTCGATTTTGAGTTTGTGTAATCGCAAAAATAGCGTCCGCGGTAAAAATGTTGCGCGATTGCTGGTATTAGCATCCTATTTGGTGGTGGGTTCGGCAGAGTCATTGGCACATGATCTTAACCCTTTGAGTGTCCTGAGTGTACTGCGTCATGGGGACTGGCACCCTAGGTGCCCAGTGTCGTAGTAGCTAAGTCCCCCCCCCCCAAAAAAAAGTCTGTTGCTTTCGGTGCAGAGATGGGAGATCGCGTCCTGCGCTCCGATGGAGAGCAGGACGCGATCTGAAGTCATGGCGGACGGAAGGGGGGGGGTGACTCCTCCCCCTTCTGTTTTTGTCATCCGTAACAGTGGTCACTGGGCCCCCATCGGAGCCCGGGGTCACAGGACCGTAACCCTCCGGCACTCGAAGGGTTAAAATTATGCACAGCCAATCTCCCTATCATACTTTAACATCTTTTGCAACCATGTGTCCCTGTACCCCGCATTGCACCCCGAAATGCCGTGCAGCCAGGATACAAAGTTTCAATGCCGATGTGGGGCAGGACCCCGTTAGCCGGCACGCCAAACCCAGTCTTTCTAGCTCGATAAATGATTACTTTGCTCTCCGGGCTCTTGGTCTTTTCTTAGGAACAAGACAAATCTCCCGACACTTAGTCACAAATTCCCAAAAAGAAGTACATTTGTGGAGCACACCTGGGCTGGTAATAGTGTGCGTTTTAATTCAGCATTAAAATAGATGCTCACTGTAACCGCCACAATTAATGGTAATACTGGTGAAAATATATGAAATATATTTACAATTAAAATACAGGAGGCTATGGCTAGCAAATGTACTGTAGTGTGTATTTACTGTTTGGGGAATTAATCATTTGAACTTTTTGCGCTGAGGGACACTAATATGCAGCATATTGTGATTGATAGAAATGCAATACCAGTAGTGTTGGTAAACCGGCTATCGATATGAATATATAGACACGGGAGGGAGGGAGCCCTGTGGCTATTGATATCGGTATTGAAATAATCACTGCTAAGGCACAATTACAGAGTCTGTAAGTAGTAGCATTGACTGTTTGTTAGCCGTGGGGGGGCTCTAATCCAGTTGTCAAGCCCTCCCAACAGGTCAGGTTTTCAGGATATCCCAGCTTCAGCGCAGGTGGCTCAATCAGCCCGATAGTTTGATGTAAAATAGTACATCTTCACATCGGAGAAATTCCTTCTGGCCACCAAGGGAGCAGTGGTTTGAACTATTGCTTTTGCTGCGCTTGGAGCTCAGTTTTTAAATGTGTTGGTTTTCAGGGCGTGCGTTAATGCACAAACATCATCTGCTATCAGTTCCGCAAGCAAAAGGAGACATTTCTCATTGCAATTACCCACGGCAGAGTTTTAAACATACCACAAGAGGGCGCTGCACTGCTTCCATCCGCTTTGAATTTAGATTGTAACAGAGCGTTTTTTTGAGAAGCTGTCAGTTTTTATCAGCTGTGAGCACTTCAAAAAACAGATTTTTACTGTCTCTGTGCAGCGGGAGATAGACTTCATGTTCATAAATCCTTCTATTTTATTCTGTTGTTTACTAGGGATGTTTTTTCTACGTGTGTGTGTGTGTGTGTGCTATCTCTATCTCTATATCTATCTCTATATCTATCTCTATATCTATCTCTATATCTATCTCTATATCTATCCATCTGAAATAGCCGTGTTAGTCCATTTGCAGAATAAATGAGTTCTTCAGTATTAGGTGATACCTTTTTTTTTTGGACTAACAATTTATGTCATAGGACAAGTTTTCGAGAGTTCTCCTCTCTTCCTCATGTCGGCAATACAGTACAGTACAGTACAGCCGGCCTGAGGAAGAGAGAACTCTCGAAAGCTTGTCCTATTACATAAATTGTTAAGTCTCTACATGGCAATGAATGGATGTGTTACTTTGTGTCGTTTGTTATCACAAGCCTATATTTGTAACCAGGAGCAGTGCCGCTTGGAAAGATGGCATATCTTGCATTCAGCATGTTAATATTTCTGCATTATAACTTGATTAGTGTTAAAAAAGTTTAACTTATTCCTTGTTCATAAAGATTCCAATACGTCAGAAGATTGTTGTTCCGCAGACAACGTTATGGTTTATTCTTATTGCGTTACTTGCAGATGAAAGTTCAATCAATGATAACGTGCTCAGGTGGTGATAAGACAAAGAACCCCTTGTCTCTCACATGCTGCTGATGTTACTATACTTGCAGAAAGAGTCATGGAGAGGGAGGGAGCTGATCAGAGTACAAGTGTACTGTATTTATTGATCACTAATTCCGCCACCTTTTCTCCTCGTGGGTTCCTAACAAAGAACTGTAGCCACTTCAGACTAGGCCTTGAAATATGATGGCTAAGCCAACCTTCAGCATCTGTTCTGCAACTCATCTTTTTTGGCTACATATGAATTCTAAATCTTATAAGTTCTCATTCATACATTTTTATGTAATAAACGGATTTCTAGCAATTGGTGCAGACGTATGAACTTTAAAATCCATTGTGTATTTTTAGGATGCTCTTACGGAATGTAATTACTTTGACCCGTCCAGCCTTCTGCCATCCTGCAGTGATTACTGGACATACTCAGGGTCCCTGACTACTCCACCGCTCACCGAGTCTGTGACCTGGATTATTAAGAAGAAACCTATCGAAGTTGATCATAATCAGGTGATTTGCTCTAGAAATTATTACTACTTTCAAAACGAGAATTACGAGAGACCCTCTTACCCCCAGAAATGTGACCATGTTGTATTGGTACATTAATGTATTAATCTGCACTTGGGACCAGTAATGGTTATACCCTCCACGATCGGTGTAAATGAAAAATAGATAACTATTTCATAATTACTAGAGAGCTTCAAAGCAAATATATATATATATATATATATATATATATATATTATTATTATTATTATTATTATTATTATTATTATTATTATTATTATTTTAAAAAAATAAGTAAATAATTATATACACACACACACACATACCTACCTTCCCCTCAAGGGGAAAACAAATGTCCGTTTCAATCTCCCGCGAGATGTTGACCGATAGGAAGCTGGTTTCAGTTGGCCCGTGTGACGAAGGGGATTTGAATAACCAGGAAGCGCCAGTGCTAGCGTTCCCGGTGTGTAACTCGGAAACCAGGGGTCCCGGAGCTGTAATGTATGTGGTTTATCTCTGGCCACACCCTTCTTCCCACATTTGGGAACAAAACAAGGGGGGATGGTTTGGGGTAGGAACTATTTCTTGAATCAATTTTGAGAGTAAATGTGGGTGGGGATCCGTCTCTCTGGCAGTACACTTGAAGAAAAGGGGTTTAAAAGTTCTGTACATTATGATTTGAGCTATAAAAAACCCTAATGTTAATCCCCTAAAAAGTATCGCAGCCTAGAACAATTCTGCATTTCTCCAGGACCAATACTACAACTGCATCATGTGAAATAAAAAGTATGCTGCAGTTGTCTGTATCAGAGATTGCCGTTTAGGAGGAATTACAAGCGTTAAATTATTACCTCCATGAAAACGTACTGTGGGAATTTATCAAAATGTAGCACATTAATGACATTATTTAATTACATGTATTGTTAAGTGCAGCATGCCAGGAAATAATTGGACTACTTTCTAAGAGTACATAAAATAATTAGCAAAAAACGCAATAATCACTGATCTCAATATAGGATAACACACATAGCGGATATAAAACTATATTTGTAACTGTTTAGATAAAATGATCTCCACCATTGTAGTGGAGTGTGTGCTCTTCTAATCCCCCACAGTATACTTTCTTAAAGTGCACATATTCTCTACAGTTACATAGCAAGCATGCAGCAAGTTACATAGCAAGCATGCAGCAAGTTACATAGCAAGCATGCAGCAAGTTACATAGCAAGCATGCAGCAAGTTACATAGCAAGCATGCAGCATCTGTACTTACACACAGGATTATTGGAAGATCAGCTGAGCCAGGGGTGCTCAACTCCAGTCCCCATGAACCCCCCCCCAACAGGTCCGGTTTTCAGGATATGCCTGCTTCAGCACAGGTGGCTCCACTCATTGAGCCACCTGTGCGGAAGCAGGGATATCTTGAAAACCTGACCTGTTGGTGACCCTTGAGGACTGGAGTTGGCCGTCCCATCACTAGGTTTATGGGGCCCTCTGGTGGGCAAGACCCCACGATGCGGTGAGTACGTCATGGGCACGCAAGGGGGTTCAAGTAAGAACGTCTCGATTCTTTTTCTGCCGCGGCATAAACCTTAAGGTGTGAGCAACTAAAACAAGACAGAAAGGCTTCCTTCATAGCCTAGTCAAATATTGCATCCCTGCCATGATAAAGTGTCCCAAGAATTTCTGAAAAACGTGAGAAAAGAGGAAAAATAAGCCGGCTTCATCTGCAGGGGGTTACGGCCATTTAATGCTACTCTCGCTTCCTTGCAGCTGGCCGTGTTCCGCAGTCTGCTCTTCACTGCCGTAGGAGAGGAAGAAAAGTACATGGTGGACAATTTCCGTCCTCTGCAGCCACTGATGAACCGCACCGTCCATTCCTCATTTAAGCCGGCGCTACAGATGTCCGACTTCAAAAAGAAGGCTGAGGAGCAGGAACACAGACAACAAGCAGGTTAAACCTCGGGACCACTCCAAGAGGCAGAGCCCATTACAGGAGCCCGAACGTTACCGATACTGTTCTCTGATCCGCTCCAGCATTCCGGGGGTAGGAACCTTGGCTTCAGAACACATTTGAAAGCAGCGGTGTCGGATCATGGGGAAAGTTCCCATCTCCAGCCATGAAACTGATCGCGCTGCATTTTAAGAGCGATAGTGGTCGCCTGTACACTTCCACCCTCACAACGTAACAAAAACAATTGCTGATGATACACTTCATTTTTCCAGGAATCCATTTACTAATAAGTAGCAGCTAAGCACTGGGAGAGTGTATTCCTTCTATCAGTTTACACAGACATTAAAGAAAGTTATGGTGGGTGGAAAAAGTGACAAAACCCCTCCCCCGTACAGGAAATACAAATCCCACTTGTGGGGCATTCGCACGTCTCAGACAGGAGTGCGGCCCTGCCTTTCCCCATTATCTCTTAGCATACTGTGCTTCCGCTGCAGCCAGGGATTCTGGGTAATGACATGCAAATGAGCACACACTTTGTACTTCTTATCCATGTTAACATGGGACCCCTACAAGCGTATGCCTGCCGCATTACACAGCTTTCCAGCACAGCCTGAGTTAAAGAAGTGCAGAGCCAGTAACCCTGCTCACAGACAGTTGTTTTGACCTTTTGGGTCTCATCAGTGCGAGGTGGGTTGCTGGTTCTGCAACATGAAGCTGGTACGTGGGGATAATCAGACATTAAAAAAGTACGGTGGGTAAATAAAACTCCGTTTGTAATGCAGCAGATTTAACACCCTAATAGATTCCTGATTGTCTAACAGTCAAAATGATTTAATAATAGCACAGTGTCTTTCTAAAGTTTTATTCCTGTATTTCTCATTTTGAACAGGGGGGGCTATTTTTTAAAGGTTTTTTTAATTAAAAATTACAACTTTGCTTTGAAGTGACCTTCACTAATGAGGTTTCTCCTTCATTAGGCGTCTTTAACACAGAAAACATTGGAGTCCATGTCAACTAAACAGGGCTAAGTCATAAGTCGGCTTCCGGCCCCTTCACTTGAATGGGTCATTACGTGTGTCTTGGTGTCTTAGCAGTCTGCATGGCCATACATGTCTGTTTTCATGTGTTCACATGTATGTTGTATGTTGTGGTCGCATGTTTAGATCAGGGAGTTGCCAAGGGAGAGGTTCTTGAATTCCCTTAGTGCCTCTGATATAACCGTGTGTGGCTTCTCCCAAAACACCACTTAACCTTTACTTGGCAAGGCTGTTCCCATTATGAGCACAAACATTTGTTTAATGGATATAGAGAGCATGACAAGCAACCCCTCCAGCAGTAAAGGGATAACTCCAGCCCTCAATGGGTGGCTCATTATGACTGAGCCACCTGTGCGGAAGCAGGAATATCCTGAAAAACCTGGCCTGTTGGTGGCACTTGCGGACTGGAGTTGCCAACCCCTAGGTTAAACGGGTTACACATTTGTTGCATAGCATCCTAAAGGGATCGTCTGTCTTAAATACCCGATGCAGAATAGTTGGTGTTAGTGGGGAAGGGTAGAAAAAGTCTAATTTAAGCCATGGCAGTCTCCGATGTTTTCTGTTTAACATGGTAACGCATTGTGGCGCAAATCAAACTTTTAAGTTGTCTACAAAGTAACAGCCTACAAACAGATCCGATGTTAAACCAATTGTGCTTAAACCAACATTAACTAAAATTAACTAACGCCTTCTGCGGTCTTTCAGGAACGTTTTGGAAAACGAGTGGCTCAGAGAGAAGGACAGGAATATAAGTAATACTGAAACTAGAAATCAGTGTAGACACCTGCACAGTTCTGTTTGCCAGTTACAGTAAACAGAGAAGCACAGTCGGGTGGTTATTTGAGCTTTGTAGTGAGGACTAGTTTATGTAATCCAAATATATTTAGCTTCTTAGATTTGCGGTTGGTGTCACTTGATGCACCATACTGCATACTTTATTAAGTAGATGAACACTTTGCAATGGATGGTGAGAGGACATTGAAAGTGGCATAGTTCTGACATTTAAAAGGAGTGTGAGATGTAGTTTTTCTTTACACTGCGCAGTCAACTCTCCCAGTTAATGCGCTAATTGTCTGAGTAGAAAAGCTATCAATTACTTATCCCTATGTTACAAAGGGACTATTGTTAGGTTGGCTTGTGAATAAAAAGGCATTCCCTTTTTAAGGGTTTGTCCCCGCATGCTACTGCAGCGCCCGCTGTGGCGGACGCTGCAGGGACGAGAGCCCTCCCCTCAATGGCCACAGGCCCGCTGCGAGGGGTGCTGCAGCGCTGTGGCGAGAGTTTCTCCTGGACCAGGACTCGCGACGGAGCGCTAGGCCACGCCCCCCGGCGGTTCAGCCAATGAGGGCGAACCTGCCGGGTGACGTCATGGCCCCGCCCCGTCACTCCCCTGCCACGCCCCCCCCCCCCCCCCCCCCCCGGTCTTTCCTGCAGCTCAGTGCAGACCGGGAAAACGGCTGCACGCACCGCCGGCCTCGTGGGCGCACGTGCAGCGGAGGCACTGGGACCTTAGCCTTATGCTACACATCTAAGGCTTTAACCTATAGATAACTGTTGTGAGTATGTCTGTTTTTCTGTTTCAATTTTTTTTATTGTTTTTTTGAGAGAATGACATCATATAACAAGATTTAACATACATCTGTTACAACTTCACATTGTACAAAGAAGAAATATTAAACATTATATTACAATACAAATAATACTCTGTCTTCTTTTCTTATATATTAACTTTCGTCTGTTGTATTCTACAAAACTTTTGTTATTTTTTAAATTTTTACAACATATTGGGGAAGCAGCCGCTTCCGGCCACCTCTCTCAGAGAAAATCAAGGGTAGTGGAGAGGAAAGCAAGAAAGAAGAGGGAGGGGAGGGGGGGGTTGAGGAGAAATGAGAGGAGGGGGGAAGGAGGGGGCTTGGGGGGGGAGTGGGGGGTTTGGGGAGGGAGGGGAAAGGGGGCTTAGGGGAGGAGGGGGGAGCTTGTTAACTCTAGTCTTGTGTGGCCCATTTATTCATTTGTTAGTTGTCTGGCCATACTGACCAAACCTTATGGAATTTATCCACCTTTTGACCCAGCTGTGCCGAGAGGAGTTCCATTAGTCTTATTTCCCTGACACATCTTAGTACTGTCTGGAGGGGGCGTTTATTTTTTTTCCCATGTTGCGGCTACCGAGCAGCGAGCTGCTGTGAGGACGTGGCTTATCATTTTGTTCTCTTGGGGTTGTAGTCCCTCTATTGGTTTAGCCAGCACCTGGATCAGCAGGTCCACCTCTATCTCTACCCCCAGGAGCTCTCGTATCATTGTTTGTATCATGATCCAGAACCCCTGAATCTTTGGGCAATTCCACCAGATATGAGCCATGTCTCCTTTTTGCCCGCATCCTCTCCAACACAAATCTGAGGACCCGGGGAAAATCTGGCTCAGCCTATTTGGGGTTAGGTACCAATGAAATAGAATTTTGTATATGTTTTCTTTTATAGTTGTGCAAATTGATGTTTTAGAGGCCGCTTCCCAGATATCCTCCCAGTCGTCTCTGTCTAGGTTTAAGTCTTCTGCCCATTTTAGCATGTAGCTATGTTTAGATTGTGCCGCATTTGACGCCAGGCCCAGATATACCTCAGAAGTGCAGTATGTCTGTTTTTCTAAGCAAAAAGAAAAAACTGGCGCCAAATGTTCAAATGGAAAGTCCTGTGATCCTCAAAGAATCTGCACGAGTGCTTGACAGGCCATGAAACGAGAGAAGAAAAAACAAACACAAATCATAGCGTATAACTGCTAGGTAACTCGGTATACCACTATATAACATATAACAGTGAGATTCCTAGTGACAAACTAAAAATTAATTTATTACAAAATTAACTCTGTCATAAAAACAGCATTTAGAGCAATGGAGGGCAGCTGGTCATCCGGAGATGGTAAAATCAAAACCCTACTTACGACAAGCAGACACACTAGGAGTAAAAGTTTCTGATCTGTTCATACTTGTGTAACCAAAATATAAAGCAAGCACAAGGCTTTGGTCCCACAGCGGCCGGCGGTGCGTGTGGCCGCGGACCACCAGCTGCTTGCCTCTGTTCTTGAGGTCCCCGCTGGCTCCTTCCGGCGTGGCTGACTGCGTGCTGTGACGCGTCAGCCAGCCGGAGCTACAAGGAGCTTGTGATTTCAGCGAGTGCCGTGTCACGTGGCATGCAAGGGAACCAATCACAGATTGGATCCCAGCAGCCAATCCGATTTCTTCCCCCCTCCCCCCTCCCATCTCCCGTTCCATTCACCCTCCCGTTCCGATTTCCCCTTGCTCTGATTCCCCCCCCCTTCCATTCACCCCCCTGCTCCGATTTCCCCCCTCAGCTCCGATTCCCCCCCTGCTCTAATCCCCCTCCAATTCACCCCCCCGTGTGTATTTGTGTGAGGGTGCCTGTGTGTGTGTGGTGGAGGGGCTGAGGGGCGGCTGCAGTGCTGCTCTGTGGGGTGGTCCCGCCCACTCACGTCATGGCTGCGCCCCCCACCCGTTTTGTCCACGCCACCCCGCTCCGGAAAAAAATTCACCGCAGATTACGGTGCAGTGAATTTCACGCGCCGCCGGCAAGCAAGGCGGCCGTGCGGGCGCATGCAGCAGGGCCTTAGCCTTAGCATTGCCAGACTGTTCATTTCAACATGTGTTTAGCTCATCCACTCGAGGTGACAGGGTTTATCATTTTTGCACCTTTTTTGTATAATGTTTTATTGTACCAAGTTGAGTGAGTGCTTATACGTGTTTGCTAACTGTTCATAATCTGCAGGTGGATAGTTGGTTATTCAGAGTATTTATATTTCAAGTTAGTGGTTGTATGCATACAGTAGGGATGAAGAAACCATGGTAACGCACTGTAACAAAGGCATATGCACAAGTTTGCTTTTTCACTAATTGTTTTCTTTGCCTTTCACTGTAGGAAGCACGTGGCAGTTAACTCCTTTATTCTTGTATCTGCCAAGAATACACAGTTCATGCAGTCTCGTACTAGCCATGCAGTTGCAGTGGACTGAGCCACTCGTGGTCCAGCATAACTTCTGGATTTTATCACGTCTAATTAGCACTTTAGAATATTCTTGGTTTTGATGCAATCGTGGACATCTTTTTAGAAAGGAAAGGTACATACAGGGATATACCAAATAAGTATTCGTGGGAAGGATGTTGATCCAGGGATTAATCCGATTGCCAATTCTTGGAGTCAGGAAGGGATTTATTTTTCCCCTTATGAGATATCATTGGATGATATGACACTGGGGTTTTTTGTTTGCCTTCCTCTGGATCAATAAGTAAGTATAGATATAGGATAAAGTATCTGTTGTCTAAATTTAGCATAGGTTGTACTTGATGGACCTACGTCTTTTTTCAACCTCATCTACTGTGTAAGTATGTAACTATGTAAGATGATGTGTTGTCTCTTTATTGTTGTCAATAACGTACATTTTTATTCCCTCCCTCTGAATATGCACCTGGGAGAACCTATTTGCTATAAAAGTAAATAAATAATTA
This sequence comes from Ascaphus truei, assembly GCF_040206685.1. NCBI lineage: Eukaryota > Metazoa > Chordata > Amphibia > Anura > Ascaphidae > Ascaphus > Ascaphus truei. Next base: position 7,736,290 of record NC_134501.1, read on the forward strand.
TTAACAAAGAACAATTCCTGCGCTCCTACCAATTGGGGTAACATATACTAGTGCCGTTTACATTTACACCTTTTTACCAGGATCATACATTGGGCAAAACAGGTAAATGAAATAAATTGGAAATTTATTCACAGGAAAAGGCAGACACACAATGTTACACAAACTACATAAGAAAAGACACACTTACTGGGAGTCTGGGGTGAAAACCATACATTCCTAGGTGCAGGGGCTTCTAAATCCAAAGCTTACCCTGACAGCGACTTAGCCTGAAATGTCTTGGAACTGAAATCAGCCGCACTTCCAGACGCCACCGCTCCCCTCTCTCCAGGGGGCTGGAGTTTACCCGTTTGACTTGATGCTTAGAATCGACAAATCTGATTGGCTCAGGGGTTTGTAATACTTCTGAGTTTCATTCACAAAACCCTGCAGCCAATCCGGGAGTGGGAGTTTCCTAACCAGCCAATCGGAGCGATGTTGCTCTTGTGAAGCAAGGCAAGTGGAGGTGCTGAATCTGCCAAGGGCATGTGCAAGGTTGCCACCTCAGCCACTTGCTTATTCAGAAGCCACGCGCTGGGGTTGGGCTCCTCCAAGTCTGGTGGGGCAAATGGAAATTTGGAGAATTTAATCCCAGGACGTGGGTGCTTGAGCTCCTCCCTTCTGCCCAAATGGTCGTGACACCTCAGACATCCTGTGTGGCTGTCACCTCCGATGTGCGGTCAGCCTCACTGGCACCAAGTTGGTAGCCTCAGTGGCCTGTCAGAACATTGGTTCTGATAATCCCGGCTCATTTACTGTGCACACAGCATATATACAGGCATACCCCGCATTAATGTACGCAATGGGACCGGAGCATGTATGTAAAGCGAAAATGTACTTAAAGTGAAGCACTGCATTTCCCCCACTTATCGATGCATGTACTGTACTGCAATCGTTATATACGTGCATAACTGATGTAAATAACGCATTTGTAACAGGCTCTATAGTCTCCCCGCTTGCGCACAGCTTCGGTACAGGTAGGGAGCCGGTATTGCTGTTCAGGATGTGATGACAGGCGCATGCGTGAGCTGCCGTTTGCCTATTGGGCGATATGTACTTACTCGTGAGTGTACTTAAAGCGGGGTATGCCTGTATATTATATATATATATACTTAACACACTTTGTTAATAAAATATACACTTTAAAAACCCAAGTCTTTCTGGTATGGGAAATAGAATAAAAAGCTGCACTTTATTTGTCACTAGCCATATTCCCCACACACTATGGCATAGACTTAGTAGGGATTCTAGGAATCCCCTCACAACCTTATATGTATGGTTGGAGCACCTCAGAACCCCTATACCGGTTCTGGGTGACCTGGGCATTTACTGGGTATCCCCATTACCCTAAGGACCCGTTGACTGTTTCAGGGACACCTCACATCCCTATGCCCCTTTTACCTTTCTGTTCTGTGCTGAAGCAGGGAACCCCTAGTGGTGAGCCGTGAAAGCGTTTTCAAGGGGAGATATTACTGGGACAATGTGCCTACATGTATCCAGGAATCACTCGTGATTCCCGGGTACATTTTTGGGGTATCCAGCAACTCTGGCCCCCGGCTACTGAGGCACATTCTGACAACACTTTCTCCGCAAACCCCCCCCCCCCCTTGAAACTCATACCACAGGAATCTCTGCTTGCTGGCACTCCTGGAAAGGTATAAACACATCAAATACTTTATTACCGCACAATTACAGGTTGTGCATGTTCAAACCCTGGGCTCAAGAGCTGACACTCTTGAACCCCAATACATGGATCAGAAGTACCCAAACGGGCTTAAACCTTTTATTGTGAGCCGGGTTACCCCCTCACTGTCACAAGGTACCTACACTGAATATATTTAATTTCTTATTGTCCTATGGACTAAACTTTGTGACATGTGGAAGTGCCCTGAAGGGGTTAAATAAATGAAGCACATGCTTATTTGTGATAAATCATTGATTATGGTTGCTATATAATAATTGCCATTTAATTTGTCTTATTTTCTTTAGTGCTGCAGAAACCCTTACCTAGCATGAAGGAAAAAAGGTACGGTACCTAGTAATTAATTAAGAGGTGACACTTGGCCATATTTATATTTACCATAAGAGTTTGTTTCTGTTGGCGTTGGGGCAGGCGGCCAAACAGCATCCACCGGCTGCAACCTCTAGGTACCGTATTACATTTTCTCGAACCGTTAGAAAAAAAACTAATTGAGTACGCGGGTGAGAGAACCTAGGCTTTGTGGTGGTAGAAGTGGGATTTTGTTCTTTACTTGACTTCAGTTTTCTGAGTTGGTGTCAGTGCAATGGTAATAACATGATCGGGTCCCAGATCCACAAAGCTCGGTTGTCGGTTAACCCAACTTAACCTCACGGAAAGTCTAATCGTGTATCTTCAAAAGATGATAACATAATGTTAGACAAAGTGAATAGTGGAGACTAATGTCAGTGTAAGAACAGAATGATTGGACACTAGAATAGATAAATGTCGCAATCACGTAGTGAATGATAATAGCCCGATAGGGTCACATAACTCCCTAAAAGCGACCTATAATGTCACCCAGGGTTCCCAAACCCTGTCAAAAGGTTTAGTTTTTTGCTTTAGGTAGGCTATGAGCTTTTCCATAAGCATCACTTCGTTAATTCTTTTTTTTACCATTCCCTTAGTGGGGGAGGGGGCTACCTTCTTCCAGGAGAACGCTACTTCACATCTCGCCGCTGTGAGAATAAAGGAGATTAATTTCCTAGTTGGTCGACCAATTTCCACAGTTGGTCTGGCCAGTAGGTAGGTCAGTGGTTCAATAGGTAGCTCGAGGCCTGTGACCTCTTTTATTAAATTTTGGACCATAGTCCAGTATTTCTTAATTTCTGGACATGTCCACCAAATGTGGGCCATGTCTCCCCTTTAACCACAGCCTCTCCAGCACAGGTCCGATGCTAGAGGGTAGATTTGTTTTAATCTCACTGGCGAGAGGTACCAATAAAACAATATCTTATAAATATTTTCCTTTGTGGTGGTGCATATAGATGTCCCGGAGGCCGCTTCCCAAATTTCTTCCCATTCCTCCTCCTCGATAGTTATATTCAGGTCCGTGGCCCATTTAAGCATATAATCATGTTTAGGAGGCCCTTCCCAAGTTTCCATTTCCGAGTAAATCCTGGAGATAAGTCCCCTTTGGTCTGAGTCAGACTTGCATAATCTCTCGAATCTAGTGGGAAAAGGGAACTCCGGGCCTGGAGAAATTTTTTGGGCAAAATTTCATATTTGGAGGTATTTAAACGCATCCAAATCCGGAATCTTATATTTTGCTTTTAGGTCCCGGTAGCTTAAGAGGTTTCCCAGACTCAGTATATCCATCAGTGTCTTTATCCCCTTTGACTTTAGTTCGTCGAACTGTTTGGACGCACAGCCCGGGGGGAATTTGGGATTATCAAATATTGGCGTAAGTTGTGAGCCAGTCGAGGAGAGCCTGTATTTGAGCTTAGTTTTTAGCCAGACTTCCCACGTATGTCTCACCGTACTTAACTTAAATTTTTGCGATGCCATATCTCCTCTCTCCATGCTCCATAGGCATGCTGGCAGAGAAGACATTTTGGAATAGTGTGTTTCTATTTGAAGCCAGCATCTTTGGGCTGGGTCCGCGTTCCATAGCACCGCTTGTTTTAACTGAGCCGCCTGGTAGTATTTCTGGATGTCCGGGACCCCCATGCCCCCTCTCCCCCGTGGTGACAATAGGACAGAACGGGCTACTCTGGGTCTTTTGCCTTGCCAAATGAAATGGAACATCCTGTTTTGGATGTTTTTGAGCTCTGAGCCTGGGACATGGACCGGGAGGGTTTGAAAAAAATATAATAATCGTGGAAGTATGTTCATTTTTAAGATATCATCCTTCTGATCCATGATATCTGATAGCCTTACCATTTGCTCAAATCCTTCTTGATTTTGTCAAAGAGAGCTGGGTAGTTATATTGATATAGTGACTGGTAGTCCCTTGATACATTCACTCCCAGGTATTTGATGTATGAAGGGTTCCATTTATATGCAAAATTTATTTTAATTATTTTCACTTCTGGCTTTGCGAGACTGAGATTTAGGGCCTCTGATTTATCACTGTTAATTTTGTATCCCGAAATACTCCCAAAGTCCTCAAGTTCCTTTTGTAGGTTAGGAAGGGAAGTTTGGGGCTTAGTTAGCGTCAGGATAATATCATCAGCGAATAGGGAAATTTTATCATTTGTTTTGCCGATCTCTATACCCTGGATATTTATGTTGTTTCGAATTTTAGCCACCAGAGGTTCTATGGTGAGAGCAAAGAGGAGGGGGGACAAGGGGCATCCCTGTCTTGTACCATTCCTTATTTGGAATCTCTCTGAGTTCCCTCCTGGCAATCTGACAATTGCTGATGGGTTCTGGTACAGAGCTTGGACTCCCTCTAGATATGTGTCTTTGAAGCTGAATTTCTCCAACGTTTTGGTTAGGAAAAGCCAATCAATTCTATCAAATGCCTTCTCTGCATCTAAACTTAGTAACATTGCCTTGGATTTTGTGAGATGGACATGCTCAATAATGTCAAAGATCTTTCGGGTATTGTCTGAGGCCTGACGCCCTGAGACAAACCCTACTTGGTCGATGTTTATTAATCTTGGCAAGATAGGGTTCAACCTGTTCGCCAAGATTTCGCTATATAATTTCAGGTCGTTATTTAGGAGCGAGATAGGTCTGTAGCTCCCACATTGCGTCGGGTCTTTCCCTTCTTTGTGGATAATGGCCAGGTTTGCTAAGGACATTGACGCGGGGATAGGGTTCCCTTCCAGGAACGAATTGAACAGACCCAGCAGGTGTTTGGTCAAGATTGGGAGAAACCTTTTATAATAGGCATTGGAGAAGCCGTCCGGGCCTGGTGCTTTGGATATTTTGGAGGACTTCACCGCGGATATCAGTTCTTCTTTAGTAATTTTGGAATTGAGGTGGGAATTTTCCTCCTCCTGTCAGCACCGGGAGATCACAGTCAGCCAGGTAGCTTGTGATTGCTTCAGCTCTTGCTGTCTCTGATGCCCCTTTCTGAGTCTTCAAATTATATAGTTTGGTGTAAAATTTGGTAAATTCATCCGCTATTTTCTTTTCATTGTTCAGCATCTCACCAGACCCATTCCTAATCGCCGTGATCTGGGATCTTTTTTGTATGCCTCTTAATTTAGTGGCTAAAAGTCTATCGGCCTTGTTACCCTTGTCGTAATATCTTTGGTTTGTCCATTTGAGGGCTTTTTCCACACTTTCCAATTGGATGTTTTTTAGCTCGTTTCGGGTGGCTGTCAGGGCTTTATAGATTCTTTTAGACGGATTAGTTTTATGTTGCTGTTCCAAATTGGTTATTTTCTCTGTCAGGTCTTTTGTTATTTTTATCCTAATTTTCTTCTTATGGGAGGCGATTGATATGAAGTTACCTCTAATTGCTGCCTGATGGGCTTCCCACAGTATAGCGGGTGACGAGACCGTGCCACAGTTATTAATGAAATACTCCTTAAGGGCTCGTTTGATTTTCATCTCCACTTCCGGGCAGTTTAATAATGTATCATTTAGTTTCCAATTGTAGGCAAAAGTCTTTACGAAGGGGACCGATAGGGTTAAAGTAATAGGCGCGTGGTCTGACCAGGTTGTCGGGCCTATATCTGAGCAAGTGGATGCCTCTAGTATACTCTTGGACCCCAAGAAATAGTCGATACGCGAATAGGTCTGGTGAGGCGCCGAGAAAAATGTGAAGTCTCTTTGGCCTTGGTGTTGGGTTCTCCATATGTTCATTAGGGAAAATTCCTTAAGTATTTCTCTGAATCTTTTCCCTTTACGCTGAGACTGAGGCGTGTGCCGTCGGCTTGGGGCAAGTGATTTGTCCTCTATTGGGTTTAGGACCATGTTCAAGTCTCCCCCTACTATCAAAGAGGACAGGTATTCCGGGTCTAGGTCCTCTAGCACCTTTCTCAGGAATACTGTCTGGTTTTCATTCGGGGCATATAGGTTAACCAGAGCGATCGCCGTCCCGGAGAGTGTTCCGTACACGACAAGGAATCTACCCTCTGGATCTATTGTTGTTTTTGTTAGACTGAATGGGGTTCCTTGGCGGATTAAAATTGCAACTCCCCTTTTTTTACTGCTAAATGAGGAATAAAACCCCAGGGGAAATGCGTTTTGAAATGTTTTGGGCGGGTCTTGGGATGTAAAGTGCGTCTCCTGAAGGAAGATAATATCACCACCAGATCCTTCTTGATTTTGTCAAAGAGAGCTGGGTAGTTATATTGATATAGTAACTGGTAGTCCCTTGATACATTCACTCCCAGGTATTTGATGTATGAAGGGCTCCATTTATATGCAAAATTTATTTTAATTAGTTTCACTTCTGGCTTTGCGAGACTGAGATTTAGGGCCTCTGATTTATCACTGTTAATTTTGTATCCCGATATACTCCCAAAGTCCTCAAGTTCCTTTTGGAGGTTAGGAAGGGAAGTTTGGGGCTTAGTTAGCGTCAGGATAATATCATCAGCGAATAGGGAAATTTTATCATTTGCATCCCTGTCTTGTACCATTCCTTATTTGGAATCTCTCTGAGTTCCCTCCTGGCAATCTGACTATTGCTGATGGGTTCTGGTAAAGAGCTTGGACTCCCTCTAGATATGTGTCTTTGAAGCCGAATTTCGTTTTGGTTAGGAAAAGCCAATCAATTCTATCAAATGCCTTCTCTGCATCTAAACTTAGTAACATTGCCTTGGTTTTTGTGAGATGGACATGCTCAATAATGTCAAAGATCTTTCGAGTATTGTCTGAGGCCAGGGGAAATGCGTTTTGAAATGTTTTGGGTGGGTCTTGGGATGTAAAGTGCGTCTCCTGAAGGAAGATAATATCACCACCAGATCTCTTCATTTCCTGAAGAGCTAGGCGTCTTTTTCTATTGTTCTGTAGGCCTTTTACATTAAGAGAGACCAATTTGATCGCCGATTGACTAGCCATTGGGGCTTTTATCAACAAAGTGTCCTAGGGCCTCACCTTTCCCAACAGCGAGATCCCTTTTTAGTGCGTCCCTTATATCCTTTAAGAAACGGGGGCGCATAATCTGTCGGGTGTGTCCCTCCGGATTGGGGTTACCCCCCCAGGGGAGGGGTGGAGGGAGGGAGGGAGGGAGGGCGGGGAGGGGCAGAGGTTTGGGCGGGTAGGGGGAGGGGTTCCTGCTGGGACAGCATCAGCAGGGGGTTGTGAAGAGGAAAAAGAGCGAAGCTAGGCTTCTGAGTGGCCTAGCAAAAATAGAAACCGGTAGTTTACTAGCCGGTTGTTGGGCTTAAGGCCCTTGGGAGGTGATTCCGGGTTTGTCTCCTCTCAGGCCAGGCTGGGAGATGTGGACCCTTATTTATTTTTATCAGTTACACCTTGGGTGCTTTAATGCGGGTTTATACAGCGGGTCCACGGAGCTCATTGCCTACCCGACCATTCACCGGAAGCCTCATATATAATTTTTTTTAAAGAAACCTGTCGCTTGGAGTGCTCCTTTAACAGGGGGACGTACATTCGGTCATGGCTAAAATTGCTCACCTGCAGACCCTGAGAAGGGGCTTTTACAGGTCTGGTTGGGGTTATTTCCCCCTCCTCTCTTTCTGAATTTGAACTAAAGTCATATTATAGGGTCTGGATCGGAATAACACCAACACACATTTTATTTGAAGCTAACACGGTATGTTACAATAACGTGACATTACGCCTATGCTAACGAGATATGGAACTGCCATTGTTTATGTATAAAATTAGCTTTGAGCGTACGTGTTAACCTCCGGGAACATCACGTCCGTTCCGGCTTTAGGTCTCGTGAGTAGTAAGAAGCACTGACCGTTCACAGCTCACAGGACAGCTGATGCTGTGAGTAAATACACACACGATTGTGAATGGATTTAGTTGATATTAGGCAAATCAGCAACATTGAGTGTGGGTATAGCGTGGTCCTGGCAGTATAATGAAACTGCAGTGAATGGTAATCTTAGGGAGAATGATGGACCGATTAAGCAGGGAGTAAATAAGCTCCGTGTAAACTGTTGGTAGGGACAGCAAAGGGTAAATATCATATGAAATACCTCCGTAGTCCTACTCCATGTGACAGTCTTTGAGTACTCCTTGAGAAAGCGCTACAGCAGCGTGAAACGCGTGGGAGGAGAACCCCCTTTTTTTGTTTTCTGTTTCCCCTATGTCCAACATGTTTTTTTTATGTAGCTTTAATAAACTTTTTTACTTGTCCCCCACCCGGTGAGTTGTGAGTGCTTCCAGGCACTTTTGGCTGTCCGCCAATACTCTCTGCTGTTCTTAGGTCTCGTGAGTCCTGATTTTAAGAGCTTTGTGGTTCTGGGACTTAAGCTGTGATCATTTTAGAGGTTAAAAGTGGCTGATCGTCTTGGTTACCACACAATTTGATACAATTTGTTTTTACCGGCCTGTCATTGTAAATCCACAGGCAAAACAGTCGTGTGATAAATGTGACACATTGCATTGGTGCATTCACTGAAAAGGGATAAACACGGGTATTAAAAACTGCAATTAATTACTCCATACGAAAAACAGTAATATATGCGATTTCCAATACAAGTTCATCTAAGGTGAACTCTAAAAGGTGTGTGTTGTACATTGTTCCTTATAGATCTTACCAGATCTTACCAGATTTTATTAAGTATTTGAGACCACTCCCATGATATTATTAGTATTTGTAAGGCTTCGGACATGGTGACATTCGCAGCGCTGACGCTCATGCTCTCCTTCTCAAGCAGGAGCTTTTTGTGTCCCTGCATGAGCGTCAGCGTGCGCGCTTGTGAGCCGTGTGGTAGGCGGGGCTAGCGCATCACGGCGCCGACGTCACGGACTGCCATTGGCTTTTGGCAGTCACGTGACGGGCCCTCCGCTTCCCTCAGCGGCAAAAATTAAATTGTCCTGTCTCCTGCAATTACACACGCCTCCGCACGCATGCGGAAGCGGCTCAGCAGGGTCTGTTGTACCATGTCCCAGGCCTAATGCAGGTGATTATTTGATTTTCATGTTAAAAGCTATTGTGTGAGTGCCCCTGAAATTAATTCTAGATGTTGTTTCCCCATTGCATCCAGAAAGGAATTGGAAACTATGGCATTGAGATTAGCAGGTGAAGACACCAGGCAATAAAGGGTTACACGTTGATGGCAAGCATTGTCATATTTTAATAGAGTGCAAAGTAAATGCAAAAGAAAAACAAACAAAAAACCTCAAGTGATTGAAGGGTTTAAATATTCTTAAGGATGAAAGAAAAAGCCTTCACATGACTCCCCGGTTAGAACGCAATCCGTAGGGACAAGGGCTGAATTCCCGGCCATGAAACAATCCGACCTATTTTTTTGCTTGCAACAATTCACCCATTGAGTGTTTTCTGTGTGGATTAGATGTGCTTCCAGTGGCTTTGTGTATTGAGAGATAATTAGAGGCGACTCTATTGAAAATCAGATTTGAAAGCTTGTTAAGAGTAGTTACACCTCTTTGTCTTTTTTGAGACGCATATTTAGGTCGTTGCTGCAAAGAATTTGGTTACAATGGGCTGCATTGGCTAACATTTCGTAATCCAGTTAGCGTCCTAACCGTTTCAGTGGTTTGATAACGCAGAAGTGCATTGCTGAACAAACCACTTCCCGCAATGAAAGTGTTAAATGGTTTACTTGTTAGTTTTGTGACATGGAAATTTTACAAGCAAACAATTTCTTCAAAGGACAGGTCTCCATTAAGTCGGGCATACAAAGTGAAGCTCTACTCACAAGTTCATAATGCAATTCTCCATTTAATGTCACAGCCAAGAACAGTGAAAAGACAACGTTTCAGGTCCCACATGGACCTTTCACCAGCTCACTGTGCACAAGCAGGATTCTCCTCGCCTGAAACTGTTCCCTGCACTTTGGAATTTTACTAGCAAACAATCTGCATGTGTAGCTAAAGAGCGACCCACAAAACAAGATTTGTTGCAAGGTTGCACTGGTTTACGATCCGGCATGGTTCATATGGTTATGAACAGCCTATGATGCTATTTTGATCATTATGTAGATTTATTTCAGTTACGCATTTAAAAAATAAATATATATTTTTTTATGTAGAGCGTATTTTTTTTTAAATGAGCATAATGGGAATAATTGATTGGAAATGACACATTGGTGACACAACGGCCACCAGCAGGTCATGTTTTCAGGATATCCCTGGTTCAGCACGAGCCACCTGTACTGAAGTAGGGACATCCTGATGACCTGTTGTTGGCCTTTGAGGACAGGCGTTACCCACCCCTGCTGTATATACTGTATGTTACAGTCCCCTACCATGGAGTTTGCGAAGGGGTCGAATGAATTGTGCAGGAATGGATCATCTTATAAATTACTTCGGTGGGCTAGCTACCAAACAAAACAACTTGTAAAAGTTTAGTGATGTAACTAGTAGAGTTAAGCGAACAAAGTGTAGTGTATTCGTTTTGTTTTACACCCAGGATCTTGAAGATCCAGTTGCAAAGTGTAAGCATGCAAATGTGCTCAGCACTTACTGTACTGTTGGTAACACAGGGGCTGACTGCACTTAAGTGTCCTACCAACTCTTAAGAGGTTTTATATTTAAAGACAACAAACAACAGACCTGTGCTAACAGTCCTGGACACTGATACAGTAAATAAGGGCACAACTCTATTCCTTCTATTTTGGAGAGGCCAGAGACACCATGCATCTCCAGTGTTGCAGTCCAAATGGAAATACCTGTATATGTTGGCAACACAATTTTGAATAATATCATAGTTGTTTCACTGAGCCAGTTACACCTCCTCGTAGCTCTGGAGGCGTGCAGTGACAGGGTCGACCTTTTAGGATAAAACATAGTGTACATTGAGCAGTCAGAACTATGAACGCAGTCCATGATGTGACCCATTTGAAGTCTTGTTTCCATGATAATCTGTGTGGGGGCGTACAGGAATTCTTGAAGCTCCTTCTGTAATGTTGCCAAAACATGTTGTAGTAGGAGTTGGCTTAACAAAACCAAAATTGCATTCTAATCAAAAGATCGGTATCTATCGCCCGCCCACTGGACTTGTACAAATGTAACTTGCTGGGATATATATATGTGGAACAAAACTTGGCGCACAGCCAGAAAAAACGCTGCACCCCAGAAATAATCAGCCAAAGAGGGTGAATTGAACCGATTTATTCACTGATGGCAGTCACACTGACATGTTTCGCCCTTTGCAGGCTTTATCAAAGAATATATTCGTGGGAGTCAAAAAAGGTCCAAAAAGTTAGTTGAGTTGAGGGCCTTGGGTTCGCACCCCCTACGTCGGGGAGCTCCGTGGCGCTTTGCATCCCTCGTTACCACTCTTCTTTTGTTCTGTGCCACAACAAGTATCAGAAATATAACTTCCTGTACCACCACATTTTTACAGGTATATACCCATATTTAAACCAACCTGGAAATATAGAAGAGCACTTTGTAGGCTAATCGTTAGCACGGGTTGGGAGCCTCATGTCCTGCATAGCTATGCGTTTCTGACCACTTACCCTGCTCTCTGTATAGTGGTTTAGGACACTTTCCAGAATTCCATTTGGGATTCGTATTCATTGAGTGCTGTCCGGCCATTAGGTCTAAGCCAAATTGATGCATAAATGGCCAAAAAGCAGAACTTGCTCAAACTGTCCTCTTTGTGTTTGCAGCATCCATAAACAACCCCACTTTACGTTATAGGGACACACCTATGGTTCTGGGGCCTAAATCTGATGCCTTGGTTTTTGTATTTTCATTGATTAAAGTATGGTTTTACTACCATACTTTTTTTTGTTAATTGTCTGGTTGTATTAGTAATTGTGTACAAGTAAAACTGGTAGTCTGTTTAACACAACATTGTGTGTTCATCTCTTCTCAATAATTGATGGGGGGGGGGGAATACATTTCAAAAGCAGACGACTTTTTCTGTACATTTTTATTTTTAACATGTTTTGTTGATGGGGGTTTTAAAATAGTTAGGTGGAAGATGGCATCGTGAAAATAATTACTGTGTATTGTCTTAATAATTCAGGCGAATTGTATTTCATAAAATGGTCATGTATTAAAATAAGTAAACTTCTGTAGAAATGTCTCGTTTTCATTTGTTCACCATTATAGACTACTACTGTATGTTGACAAGAATGTGCACCGAGAGTGGTACACCAAAGAATCCCCTTTAAATAGGCGCACTGCAGACCTGAAAATATAGACGGTCAGGGGTGGGATGTGGTGTATAAAAATAAAAAACAACTTTAATAAATATTCATATAATGGTGTATATAAAACCGTATATAGTGCTGTGCTATACACTGAGTAGTAATAGACTACTGTTGGTCTGTATCAAACTCCGTCATGCGTCTCAAACTATGCTCCCATTAATATGTCTCCCTTGTTGTTTAGATGAAACTTGATAGATGCTCTTCGTATCAGAAGTCTAGGTAAGGATATTAATCCTGTGGTATATTAGTACGTATAGGTTCTACCGAGACTTACAAAGTATTCACGCAGCACATTCAGGCGATATGTACACTGCGCATGCGTCATGTAAGTTAAAAAATTGGAGTCTATTATATGTACGTGTTGCGCATGCGCCGGAACGGTGCGTGAGATTTTACTGTTTGGATGGCCCGTTTTAGGTAAGTAACGGGTAAAGGGAGCACTGGGTATGGTAGAAATGTTTAGTAGTGATTGAACATAGTGACACACAAAGCGCTGTGCCTATGGATCACTATAGAACACTTTATTAAATTGAACCCAGTGTATTACGGGATGCGTATTAGTAGTACATTAGTGCGTTCATGCGTCACACATTGTGATGTACTTGCTCTAGTAATATGTCCTCTAGTATAGTATGTGTCTCAGTTTGGGCGCCGGTACAAGGGTGCTGTACACCTTTAGTTGCTGGTGTGGTGAAAGTAGTAAGCGCAGTACTGGGCTGATGTGTGATGTTTAAAACGAGTGACCGCAGTGCTGCTTATTTGTACACTGTGTATTTGACACATCTAGCCCATCCCCAGGCAGCACGCCTCCACCTATTAGGGGTCTGAGCGAGGTCCCTCTTCTATAGTTACTACTGTATGTTTGTTCAATGCATTAGGTGTACAGTATATATATAAAAAAAAACCCAGAATAAGTTGGTGCTCACAAAGCACCAGTAGGTGGCGCCTGGTGATGGTAGTTTGGGCTTCATTGATAACACTGTTCCAAAATAAAATGAATCATTATGATATGAATATTTGTAGTGCCTTGGCCGTGCCAGCTTCTTGCACTAACAACCGGTACCCGTCTTTCCAACTCATCACACACTTTATCCCATCACATATCCCAAGGGCTTGTTAACCCCTGCATGCCCGGGGAGCTGCAGAACACTGCCCAACTCATACGTGTCTGGATGCATTTAAAAGGGGAGGGGGGGGGGGAGGTCATTGGATACATTGTCTCAAAGGCTGGCTTTTTTATATACGGCTACTGAGAGATGGCATGGTTTATTCAGTGCAGTGGGCACCCAGCTGCACCTGTCACCCCCACCCACGTGCAGCAGCAGCGGAGGCATGCAGGGCTCGGTGTGTGTGTGAGGAGGGGATGCGGGCAGCAGGGGGCGCTCTGTACTTTCCTGGCAGAAGTTGCATCATTAAATATACATTTGTGTGTGTGTGAGAGTGAGTGTGTGGGGGTGTGTGTGTTGGGTGACGTATAAGAAGAGGACAGTATAAAAACTCGGCGGCGGAGAGGGAGAGAGAGAGAGATCAGAGTGAGGAGGGTACCAGCCGCACCCTGCCAGGAGGAGAGTGGGTGCTCACAGCGAGGTGCAGACATTCTTACACCCGGAGAGCAGCAGAGCAGCAGCAGCACGTGGGCAGGATACGCAGCACCCACAAAGCCGCGTGCAGATAGATTGGCATAACTCCCAGTCCCCATTCAATTACACAAAGGTACAGATCCAGCACCCATTCAATTACACACAGATCCAGCACCCATTCAATTACACACAGATCCAGCACCCATTCAATTACACACAGATCCAGCACCCATTCAATTACACACAGATCCAGCACCCATTCAATTACACACAGATCCAGCACCCATTCAATTACACACAGATCCAGCACCCATTCAATTACACACAGATCCAGCACCCATTCAATTACACACAGATCCAGCACCCATTCAATTACACACAGATCCAGCACCCATTCAATTACACACAGATCCAGCACCCATTCAATTACACACAGATCCAGCACCCATTCAATTACACACAGATCCAGCACCCATTCAATTACACACAGATCCAGCACCCATTCAATTACACATAGATCCAGCACCCATTCAATTACACATAGATCCAGCACCCATTCAATTACACACAGATCCAGCACCCATTCAATTACACATAGATCCAGCACCCATTCAATTACACATAGATCCAGCACCCATTCAATTACACACAGGACCAGCAGCCATTCAATTACACACATTAGCAGCACCCATCCAGGAATAGCACCCATTGAATTACTGACAGGAGCAGCACCCATTCAATTATACACAGATCCAGCACCCATTCAATTACACACAGGACCAGCAGCCATTCAATTATACACAGATCCAGCACCCATTCAATTATACACAGATCCATCACCCATTCAATTACACATAGATCCAGCACCCATTCAATTACACACATTAGCAGCACCCATCCAGGAATAGCACCCATTCAATTACTGACAGGAGCAACACCCATTCAATTACACACAGCAGCACCCATCAATAGCACCCATTCAATTACAGGTACAGCACCCAGTAACACAAAGGACACCCACTGCAAGCTACAGAGCGATCACCCCCGCAGCCCCACGCCCCACGCACCCACTCAGCCCCACGCACCCCACTCCCCTCACACACACACCCCCAGCCCCACGCACCCCTCCTCCCCTAGTGTGTCATGCCGGGCAGCCTGAAGAAGCGGCAGCCCGGGTCCCCGGGGGAGGATGACCACCAAGCCACCGAGAAGATGCTGCGGGAGAACGGCGGCGGGGAGACGGTGGAGCTGAAACGCACCATCACGCTGCTCAACGGCGTGGCCATCATCGTGGGCACCATCATCGGCTCGGGCATCTTCGTCACCCCCACCGGCGTACTGCGGGAAGCTGGCTCCCCCGGGCTGGCGCTGTTGGTATGGGCCGTGTGCGGCCTCTTCTCCATCGCGGGCGCGCTGTGCTACGCCGAGCTGGGCACTACCATCTCCAAGTCAGGGGGGGATTACGCCTACGTGCTGGAGGTGTACGGCCCGCTGCCCGCCTTCCTGAAGCTCTGGGTGGAGCTGCTGATTATCCGGCCCTCCTCGCAGTACATCGTGGCGCTGGTCTTCGCCACCTACCTGCTCAAGCCGCTCTTCCCCAGCTGCCCGGTGCCCGACGGGGCGGCCAAGCTGGTGGCCTGCCTGTGTGTCCGTGAGTATCCGGGGTACCCGCTCACTTACCTGGGGTAGAGAGTACCCACCTGCCTGTGCTAGAGAGTACCCACCTACCTGTGCTAGACAGTAACCACCCACCTGTGCTAGAGAGTACCCAACCACCTGTGCTAGAGAGTACCCACCCACCTATGCTAGAGAGTACCCACCTACCTGTGCTAGAGTACTCCCCTACCAGTGGTAACACGTACTTACCTGCCTGTGCTTGAGAGTACTCAACTACCCGTGGTAAAACGTACTTGCATGTCTGTGGTAGAGTACTTACCTGCCTGTGGTAGAAAGTACTTACCTGCCTGTGGTAGAAAGTACTTACCTGTCTGTGGTAGAGAGTACTCGTCTACCTGTGGTAGAAAGTACTTACCTGCCTGTGGTAGAGTACTCACCTGCTTATGGTTGAGGGTTTTTACCTACCTGTCTATCCGTTTCCTATCCATATGTGCTTGTGAATATAAAAAGTACTTATCTATCCCATCAGTTATCTACCCATGTATCTTTGTAAGTATATAGAGTACTCACTTTTTATATATCCATCTATCTATCTCTCCGGTACCTACCCCTGTGAGTATACAGAGCACCCACTTACCTACCTGTCACCCATCACTGTTGTGATACGATTATACAAAGTACCTACATACCCATTACCCAACCCTGTGTCTGGGGGGTGGGTTTAGACTCAGAATACCTACCTGTACATATAGCAAATACCTACTTAGCCGTGACCCACCCTGGCCGTGAAGCTGAGAGTACGACCAGTCCCCGGACTGCCATGGGTCACTTATTCACCTTTATTCTCTGGACATTGATGGACATATTGGTCCATTACAAGGTATCACAAAGTACCTTTTGCAGTACCCCGGTGACTCCTTGTGTGTTTGTATCACGTGCCTGCCTGTGTCTACTTCTCTGTCACCGAGTGTGTTATTATTAACTCATATTTGTGTCTCTGGGCATCACTTATGCTTCACAGCAGGGTGTTGGTCAAAGTTACCTGGCTCTCGCTGACCATCTATCCATCCTGCCTATCCTTTCCCTCATACACCTGAATGAAACGGCACATTGCTGAGGGCTGCTGGGACTTTGTGACCCTGTGAAGCCCTCTCTGATGTGCAGTTGTATTCGGGTGCTGTGTGGCACCTTTGTATAAGTGAGCGTGTCGCTGTATGCAGAGGGAAGTAATGAGTCATGATTTCCTAGGAATAAAGGAGTGGTGACAGTATAAAAGGCCCATCTCTTTACCTCCTGTGTCACCTAAACCCCCGCAGGGGCCATGCATGTGCCCCACACACTACAGCAATTCCTTTGTGTCTCCAGTCATTCTGCATTGCAGCGACCCACACTCGCTTCCTGCAGCAGGAGGGGGAAAGGCCCGGTTAACCCCTTTGGCGCCAGAATGCCCAACAACACATTACACAGAAATCTATCACTGCCCCTGCAATACTCCTTAAGCCAGGCGTTCTGAACTCCAGTCCTCAAGACCCCTCCAACAGGTCAGGTTTTAAGGATATCCCTGCTTCAGCACAGATGACTGAGCCTCTGATTGAGCCACCTGTGCTGATGCAGGAACAAATTGAGCCACCTGTGCTGAAGCAGGGATATCCTTAAAACCTGACCTGTCGGAGGGATCTTGAGGAGTGGAGTTCAGAGCCCCTAAGCTCTTCCAGCAGAGAAAGCGTCAAGACTAATACATGCAGATTAAAAAAAAGAGTCCCCCCTACTCCGAAAACCGTCTTAATTGAACTCCTTCGCTGCTGCTTGGCACTGAAGGAGTTAAAGGCAAGAGGGGGGAGGCATCAAAGTTTTGCAGGTGCCGTTCTGGTTGAAAAACACAACATCAAATGTTATCAAAGAAAAAATACATTCAAAGGAATGGGGGGTTTCTTTTGTATTGTACGTCTTTATTTATATAGCGCCAAAAATGTACTCAGCGCTTCTCAAAGAATACAGCACAGGGAATTATAATAATACAATAAGTGCAGCAAAATCAGACAATAGGACAGGAAATCCCTGCCCCGAAGAGCTTACATTGCATGAATGTGGTCATATTGTTATTCAGGGAGGCGTTAATCACCGTACTGGGGTATCCCACAAATCTGTGTGTCTTTTAAATGCCCCGGAACGGTTTGCATCATCTTTGTTTTGAGGTACGAGACTTCTAGCAGCACATGGTGTGTAACTGCCCCTGGCCAGCCTCCCATTCATTCACTCGCTCATACTGTGGCGCCTCCTGCATTTCCGCTGCTGCTGTGCGGGCCGCTTTCCGGTACTGCTGCTCTTGCACCAGTATCTATACGACACATTTTATAGGGCAGACCGGTTGCAGCCGGAAGACCGGCTCCTGCAGAGATATTCGGCCCTTCTTCTTAGTAACGCTCGCTGCAATGCACACAGACTATTGGTGCGGGGAGGGGATCTTTGTCTGAGCCCCGGGCGCTTCGCAGACGTGTCCTTTGTTGGAATCTGTGTCATGGGTGCCAGCGCCTTTTGTGAATGGAGGAAAAAACACAGTTTAAATAAGCTAATGGCAGCCTCACTTTTGTTAATGCTCAAATATTTGTCAGACCGGTCGAGCACTAGATATTTAGCAGTCAGTGATGCCTTTTATTAAACAAGCAATTGAAGTTATGTTGAAATGAAATCCTATGGGGACCGTTGAAAACCGTACAAAAACATATATGTAGAAATAGTGCGCAAATCATTTGATTTCACGGCACGTGGCTTTTCCTACTTCTCACAACTTTTATTTTTTTTCCATGTAAAGAAATACTAACAAATCATGGGAGAATGAACAGTAAAAGATTCAAAGCGTGTAGATGGGGGGTGTGGGGGGGGGACGTGTTCACGAGGCATTTTCTGCGCTTCTGGTTGTGAGCGATCACTGCATTAGCTGCTGAGTAACACGTATGTGAAAGAGCTGTTTGTCAGTGATAATAACCAACGTATGTAAATTTAATAGGGGGCATTGCGCTGTCCCCCAGGAATTTGCATGTAAAACCCTTGTAGCGTTTCCGACCGCTTCTCACACTGACCCTGTGATAATCGCTGCCCATAGCGGCTTATTTTTCGATAGAGATACAATGTTCCCGCTCCAGGATTTTTGTTATCGAAACATTTGCTTTTCAGGGACTTTTGTGTTGGACGGGAAGGTCATTTCTGTTAACCCTTTAGCTGCCTGTAAGGCATACGTAACATTGCATGCTCTGACAGTCGCGAAAGATAAAGCGGCATGTCATGCTGCAGCGGGAGTGGTCAACTCCAGTCCTCAAGGGTCAGGTTGTCCGGATATCCCTGCTTCAGCACAGGTGGCTCAATCATTGGCTCAGCCTGAGTCACCTGTGCTGAAGCAGGGATATCCCTAATACCTGGCCTGCTGGTGGCCCCTGGGGACTGGAGTTGGCCGCCCCTCAGTATGTCTCTCCTCTGAGATCGCACACCATACACTGTACAGGCATACCCCGCTTTAAGTACACTCGCTTTAAGTACACTCGCGAGTAAGTACATATCGCCCAATAGGCAAACGGCAGCTCGCGCATGCGCCTGTCATCACGTCCTGAACAGCAATACTGGCTCCCTACCTGTACTGAAGCTGTGCGCAAGCGGGGAGACTATAGAGCCTGTTACACATGTGTTGTTTACATCTGCACGTAACGATTGCAGTACAGTACATGCATCGATAAGTGGGGAAAAGGTAGTGCTTCACTTTAAGTACATTTTCGCTTTACATACATGCTCCGGTCCCATTGCGTACGTTAATGCGGGGTATGCCTGTATATCAATGTTGGACATGCCTTGCAGTCCCACATAACTTATTTCTTGTGCCAACGTGTAGCTATGGATGAGATGTTCAGGTGTTAATTCCGTGTGATACCTGCATAGTCATAACCACATGGAAAATCGTCCTATGGCAGGGGCGGCTAACTCCAGTCCTCAAGGACTACCAACAGGTCAGGATTTAATGATATCCTTGCTTCAGCACAGGTGGCTCAATCAAGGGCTCAGTCGAAGACTGAGCCACCTGTGCTGAAGCAGGGCTCTAAAAAAAAACCTGACCTGTTGGTTACCCCTGAGGACAGGAGTTAGCCACTCCTTCTGAAGCATGACATGCCTACGGTAGATGTTGTTTCATTTAATCACACTTGTCGAGGGCATCCGTCAGAACTTTAGGGATGAAGAGAGAGAATAATTAGGTGAGCAGGTTTTATGCAGGATTTAGCATTGTAAGAAAAAGCTCCTACGAACATCCCCTGAAAATCCTGTTTACTTTGCTGCTCATGGGATTACTGATCCTATTTTTTTTGTCACTGTAGTGTTGTGTTTGATGCTTTGCCAGGCCACTGTCCACTGCTCACTGGCGTTGTTGGCCAGTCTAGTGGTGAAATGTTTCGCGGAGTATCAGGTTTTTAGTTTTGTTTATTCTGTTTGGAAAGCCCCACAGATTTATTTTAGATCAGAATTATCCCAGCGTGCGAGATGCAACATGTTTATTCTCAGGGTGAGCAGGTCACTGGCCCTGTTACCCTCTGTGTGCTGGAGGGCAAACCAAAGCAAGGGGACTCCACAAAGGATTCCCCTACATACCAAGCAGCAACTCAGTCAGAAAATATGGTTATTTCCACCTTATAATTCATCTTACTTTATTTAGCTTTATCAATGAGATTTCACAGTACAATATTCAGTAGTTTTCTGTTGGGATGTGTGTGTGTGTGTGTGTGTGTGTGTGTGTGTGTGTGTGTGTGTGTGTGTGTGTGTGTGTGTGTGTGTGTGTGTGTGTGTGTGTGTATATATATATATATATATATATATATATATATATATATACACACACACACAGAACGATTCCTGCGCTCCTACAAATTAAGCTAAAATAAAATAATAATCTCATAAATAAGGGTTATTTAGTTAAACCTTTCGGCCAACGCATGATAAGCCTACAGTCCCATCAAGGCATAACCGATTGCAGGTACCTACACTGAATATATGTAATTATTGTCCCATGGACTGGTGAGAAAGCCCTGAAGGGGTTAAATAAAGCCCATGCTTTGGTGAGCAGTGCAATTAAAAGCTGGCTAAAGCTCAGAATCATACAGTAGGTACCTTACCACATGGGTGCACAAATTCCCTGGTGGGAATATAATAAAACTTACATACATTGCTCTGTCAGCCTTATACATTCACTTACTCTTGGAGGGTGATGTGCAGACTGACACTGAAGTGTGATATACCTGTACTAATTGGGAATGGTAGGGGCTCATTCCTGAAGGGAGGAGATATACACCTGCAAGGAAATGCTATGTGAAGCAGGTGAGCCAATAAACCTACCCCTATGGCGTTCCAGTGACATTATAATAAAAATGCCCTTATGGACTATGCAGCAAGGAAAAGGATTGGCCTAATATTTGTGAAAGACTGTACATATTACCGCGGGACAATAATTACATATATTCAGCGTAGGTTATGCCTTGACGAGTGCTGCAGGCTTAAAACGCTTTGGCCAAAGGGTTTAACTAAATATCCCTTATTCATGAGATCACTATTGTATTTTAGCTTAATTGGTAGGGGCGCAGGAATCGTTGTTTTTCTATATGTAAGGCCGATCTTTTTACTAGCAGCAAACTTCTATAGGGAGGAGCACGGTAATATGTACAGTCTTAGGCTGCGCTTATAGTGACCGCGTCGCGACGTCCCTTCAAAACAAATGTATTGAAGCAGTCGCGTGCGCTTAGAGTAAGCGTGGCGCGACGGAGTGGTCGCGGGTGCTGGAAGTCAATTTGATTTTTCCAGCGACCGTGGCGTCACTGTCGCCGGTGACGGCACTATAAGCGCAGCCGTGTGTGTATATGTATGTATATATATATATGTGTGTATATGTATGTATGTATGTATATATATATATGTGTATGTATGTATGTTTTACCAGGGAGTAATACATTGAGGGTTACCGCTCGTTTTCAGATATGTCCTGGGCACAGAGTTATGATAACTATACATGGTTACATTAAATGAACAGGAGGTTACACATTCAATTTAATGGTCAGTTAGAGATAATATATGAATTGTAAACCTTTGCAAAGTTTGAATATTCACCTAATGAACAGAACATACAATGAATACTTTTCCTATAGCATGTAGAGTGCATTTCTTAGGCGTGGTTTATAGAACAGGCGCGCAACGGAGTGCGTGGCCTTGCGCCCGCCTGTCCCTCGGGTGATCCCTGCACTCTGATGGGAGGCGTGGCCGTGACATCACCAGGCTGGTTCGCCCTCATTGGCGGACCGTCGCGCAAAAAAACCTCAAAATTATTTGTCGGCTCAAAATACTGCCACCCGGTCGCTCTTCCTCGGTCGCTCTTCTCGGTCGCTCTTCCTCGGTGGCGCGCACTATGGCCGGCCCGATAGAGCTACTGCATTTTGTTTGTGCCGTTGCGCGCACTATAATCGCGGCTGTAAGATTCTGAAGGAAGCGTGGAGCTGGTAGGAAGGGGCTTGCTTGGCTGTGCAGCTGCTGAAGAGGTGACGCGTGTTCTGCGTTCTGAGTTATTGTAACGCTGGGAAAGTTTGCTTCCCTTGTGAAAAACTGGTTTTGTGTGGGAATGTTGGACCTGCCTGAGGCTGAAGTGTTAGTGATAGCACGGCGTGCTGCGCTGGTTGTGTAACCGGCGAAACAGTGCACAGCGTCTAGCAGGAAGGAATCTTCTCATCACGCAAACTAAGAGTTTGTGAGTCTGAGCATCTTTAGACTTATGCAAGAATGAGTCGCTCAGTTGAAAGCAGGACAATTATTCTTCATACGACTGCAGGGATAGTTTTGGCTAGAAATGCTTTGCTATTCTGATTTATAAGTGAGGCAGGGTCTCCATTTATTCAGCTCGGTGGAGAAGGTGCCGCATTGCGTTGCTTTTGATAAGGATTTTGGAAGCCCTGTCTAGAGTTGAAAGGCAGGAA